>NW_027281483.1:0-131445 GCF_046629955.1 Centroberyx affinis | reverse complement strand
AGTACTTTAACCTAGATGTGTGCTCAATGACAGAGTACACTTACACAGTGCCATGGTATATAGTCACAGTTCTTAAGTATGGGTCACCAAACATGGGCCTGTTATTATAATATATAAAGATTTTATAATCTGAATAAAATGTATAATAAACATTATATCCATAGCATTCATACTCTGGATAGTAGAAATAAATGTTTGCTTTTTAATAAACTGTTTTATAGAAAATAAGAGATACATTTTTCATGAATCACAACTTTGGCCTGGATTTTTTGGATGCACAAAGTTTGTGCTTAAAAACCTCTCAGAAATGAGGCCCACATCTCCATAATCACAGCTGAGTCACACAGCTCACAGCCTCCTTGTCTCCTAGTCTCGGGTTGCATGGGGACCATGGATAGAGAGTTCAACCCTTAATCAGAACCTGAATTCTTTAGCTACGTTCAACTACTTGATTGTATCGCTGTCATCACCATTTCCATTCCTTTTTTCATTTGCTATGACCCCACCGAATGCAGCCTTTGACTTTTTGATCATGTGCCTCAACGTGGGATTGAATTCTTTCCTTTTGACGTTTGTATGTTTTGACATATTCACTGAAACATTGTAACGGTATATCTGTCTAGTTTATAGCAAATACACAACACTCAATGCAATCCAGATGCAAGGGGAAGAGTATACCACGAGCCAATGGGAATTCTTTGATCCAACAGATCTGTGTAAAAATCTGTTCCTTTTTACTAGTTCCATGAACAGTGGAAGCTGTGAAAACACAATCACAGCTTTCCATTTTCCCTCACCTTGGAGTCTTCCGTCGAGTAATTTCACCTGTCGTTAATGGTTTAATTACCAAATTAGGATGTCTGATGTGTCAGGTAGCTCTATTCTGAGCGCTAATGACCCTCCTCAGCTTTGACGGCGCCTATTGAACACTCCTGTCAGTCGCTGGCTCTTCATTTACAGTCCATGTCCTTTAAATACTTAGGTTAGCCACAGGCATTGTTTCTATCCACACATCCACCACATCCATGTTCTCCCCTCGCTAATTATAAACAATTATGACTTTTAATAATGAAGCTAATGCAGCCTCCATTGTGACCCAGTTGGATTTAAGGCCAAAGGAGTAGCGGACTGACAAGCCATATAGAGCTGTCAGACAATCGTGTGAGTTCTTTATTCAGAAATCTGAGATGTAGATGGAGAACTCAAGACTGTAGGCATGGGGAAAAAACTAGAGTAGAGTTGCATTACAGTAAAATAGCGTGTGTTCTGAGATGTCACTTAAATCGGTGTAGTAATGGTGAAATGTGTGTGTTTATGTCTGTGTGCACTCATGTGTGTTTGTGGGCATGGTTCCATGGTGTGTGTGTGTGTGTGTGTGTGTGTGTGTGTACACGCAGACATGCAGGATTGACTTCACTTAGACCCATTAAAGGTGTTTGCCCTGGCCTGACTACCTAGCCAGCCTTAGATCAATATTACACCCTGCAGCCACCATGGTGGTGTGTTTTAAAGGAAGAGGGAGACAGCATGCGCTCCCTCCACCCCCTGACAATGTTTACTGTGCTGTTGAGATGGCTTCAAGGACTGTGTGAACAAAACTTAGCAGAGGAGTCTCAATTGACTCCTGGGCTTTACTCCAAACATGGCACGCATGGCCCTCAGTGTGCAATCCTATTACCAATTATAGCTTGGCTTTGCATGCTGCTGCCTGCTTTGTATGTCAGATGTAACTGGTAAATGCTCAACACAAGGTAACTATGCTTGGTAGATTATCTTTTTAATTTGTAATTGGTCTGTAATTGCTTTAGAAATAGCAATTTTCATGTCTGCTTATGCGATTTCTTTTATGTGGTAATGGAGAAACTGAATTCACGTAAGAATACAAGTTGAAGCGTAAAGGCAGGTCCTAATTTCCACTCACTGCAAGGGAAATGTCATTACAATATCTACAATGTTATTAAATGTTGGGCTTGTGACCAAAAGGTTTCCAGTTCAAATCCCCAGACCTTCTGGGAAAATCTGGGCAGGGAAAGTGAATGAGTAACATTCTCTCCTCCCTCAACAGCTACTATTGAGGTGGCTTTGAGCAGGGCATTTACTAACCCCCGACTGCTCCAGCAGAGCTGCTCAGTGGTCATCAGTGGAGGTCTGTGGTCGGACTGGGCAGCTCCCCAGTGTGAATGTGTGTAACTGTGTAAATGTGAAGCAGGGCAGTACGAAAAACAAGCATAGATGCTCGGCAAATGTAGGGCTGGACGATATGAACAGAACGATAATCCTAAGAAATTGTTTCAATATCGATATGCAGCAATATCTGCTAACATGTTATGCAAAATCACATGTTAAATATTCAAATTGATGTTAATCACATTGAACTTCATGGCAACAAAGTACAAAAACTCTAATTTTCAGCTATGTTGTTTCAGATCTCATTTTGTGAGAGATTTTAATCAGCATTTGCTTTTCATCATCAATTTAGATAACAGATTTAAGGATAAATCGATATCATTATTTCTTCACAACATGATTCTACTGAAAGACGATAAACCCTTTCAAGGAAAAATAAAGGTTATATTACACAACAGCTTCCTCATGATTGAGAGCCTTTTCCTGACCATATCCATACAAGTGTTTGTCAGATAAAGGAGATTCCCCCACAGGCTTACCCTGAGGTGACTCAACTCTCACAGTGTCACACAAGGGAAGCAGTGTAACGGCTAATTTTATCACACAATGCATGCTGTTTGTCACCGCAACCCCAGTGACAAATGATTCCTTATCTTCAGGGCTGTTGTTTGTTGTTGCTGACTAATGTTCCAGCCACTTGCTCTTGTCTCTGGAGTCTTAAGAGGCTTCAACTGCCCTGCTGTCAACTGTCAGGAGCCACATACACGCACATGTATGCATCCACACACACACACACACAGACGCACAACCAAGGTTAGTGAATGTCGAGTAAACCTCTGCAGAAAAAGAAACTTTCTTGTGTTTGCACATGAACTCAGGTGGCCTTTACCTCATAGCTGTTCTCTGTGTTTGCCAATATCTCTCAGTTGCTCTCAGTCTTGTGCACTTATAACGACATAAGCTTTCCACCACTCTGCTTGATGGCCTTCCCACTCGCCTGCATAAAAGCTAACGAAGACAGACATGTAGACTAACAGAGCAAGCTCCTTTTCTCCTCCATGCCATAAACTCCCCCTCCCTCCCTCCCTCTGCTCCTTTTTAAACGGTTCGACCCCGATGCCAGTGAGGGACTGATGAAAGCGACATGTGTTACTCATAGGGCCCCTTGTTTATTTGACTTCCATACTTGCATTACGGCCAAGTAAACATATTAGCTGCCCTCCAGCCAGAAAGATGCGGGCCTTTCCCGTTACATCACTTTCACCGCGCCACCCTTAATGCCAAAGGTAGCTGTGGGGAGGAGAGAGATCTCTCTTTAATGGAATTAAGATCCCTGGCACTGACTGACCCCAAGAATTTATGTCATTCCGCGCCGATATAGTAGAGGGGAAATGATTTTATGCAGTTTGATATTCCAAAAACTTTTGGCCTCTCAAACAAAGTATACCTTTCTGCATCTGGAAAAACCTAGACAGTTTCCAAAACATATTGTCACAACTGATCCTGTAAAAGGAGTTTTTTGTGCAGAAAGACCTGTTGGGTGCAGGCAGAAATCATCCTGCTAATATAGTATATCAGCCTCTGATCGAGATGCCAGTGTTTGGGTAAGAGGAGCTCCTCTGCCTGAGGCTCCTTTAGGAACCCAGGCACTCCAGGGGAGAGAGACGACAAAAAACACACAGTCCGTTTACTTGGCAGATCACAGAGGTTAGCCCTTTTAATTCATGCCATTGTTGACTCTGTGCCCTCCTCCTCCTCCTCCTCTTCTCCACTCACTTCATCCATCCACCGCCCTCCACCCGCTCACATCACTCCTTCCTTCACTCCAGCCTTGTTTATTGTTTTGCTACCCGGACCACAGGAGATGGGGAGAAGACAAGACGCCGTTTTGATTTACCGATAGCCAGCAGCACTCTGTCCACGTCACTTCCCCCGTCACCCACAAACCCCTGAGACAGTCCACGGGCTTTGCCCCCACCCGTCACCCCCGCCGCCGCTAACACAGGTTACCCGGCTCATAAACAGCTCCTCTGTCCCACAGCAAACAAGCAAAAAAGTGAAAAATGCAGCTCTATTGTCCAGGAAGAAAGGAAGCTCCACTCTGCCCCCCTCCCTCCTCCTCTGTTCTCCCCCCCTCTCTGCCCCGATTCCCTGTCCTGTCCCAATTGAGACCGTTGGGCCTTCCATGCTGAGCTATTGGACATTCCCTTCCCTCCCTGCCTCCCCTCACTGCTTCTGTATAAACCAACCCGGATGCTCCAATTAAGAGCCTAATCTCAGAGAGCGAGAGGGGGGGGGGGGGGGGGCGTTGAATGGGAAATGTCTCCCCGCAGTTCATTATCTGTGTGGCTGTGGGGGTTTCAACACTGGCGGCGCGAGACTGCGCTGTTAAAACGCTATAAAATGAAGTCAGTTCGTAAATCACTCTTCGTTCCCAGTGTGGGCGGGGCTTGTGGCCGACACTGATACTTTAGGAGTGGAGTTTTTGGGGAAGCTGTGACATGAGTTTGCTGAGTCCAGCTAGCTGAAACAACAACAGATGGCCACTGCTTCATTTGAGAGGAAGGAGTCAGCAGGCATACCATAGTCTACTGCATATTAGAGCACATTAGGAATTTACACAGAGAATATTTAACAGTAAACAGCAACACAAGGGTAATAGGGTTTGTTTTCTGGCCTACATTAGGGTCAAATACAGTATGTTGGGTATAACCACAGATATCATTTACATTTTTTGCATCTTTACATTTCTGGCATTCTGATATTCTTATCCAGACCGACTTGCAATGAGTGGTTGGGGTTGATTGTCTTCCCCTATGGACACTGCAACAGGACACACTGCTGTTACAGGGATTGAACCTGCAACCTTTTGGCTTTGGGACGGTCCCTCTAACCACAAGGCATCTGCTCCCACAAGAATTAAGATACTGAATATCAGTTGTAACAACTAATATCAAGAAGTGTGTTTTTGCCTTGTAGAACCTGGACCCCAAACCGAGGGCCAGTCCACAAAGAGAGAAAGAGCAGGGCCACTCTAATGGACTGGGGGGAAAATAAAAAAATAAAAAAAATCACCTGAGAGCCAATCCAGTTGGTCAGAGGCCCTCCGACCTGCTGCACAGCTGTTTCTTGTTACTGCTTTAAAACAAATTCCCCGAGTGAGATGGTTTCCACGCTGAATCCTGCCCCGAAGAAAGAGGCCAGACTAGGAGGGGGTGTATAAGATCCTTGTGCTCTGTGTGTATGTGCGTGTGTGTGTGTGTGTATAAACGGGCCGGTCTTGACGTCTTATCTTATCGAGGTAGATGACCCGAGAACGCGAAGGCCTGCACTTAAGACGCTCTGCCCTGTGTTATGAAACACCACCGACAGTCAGCTGAACACAGAGCTGGTCTTAGTTTCTCCAAAAGGCATGTTGAGCTTTAAAAATATTAAGTCTTAATTGAGTCACAATAGCACTAAGAGGATTTTTAAGGTCATTTTGAGAGAGCAGACCCTGGTTTAAGCCATGGTAGGGAATAAATAAGGATAAGTGAGGCTTGTTTCAAATGTTACGCTCTAGATACACACAGGGAACCAAGCAGGAAAAAAAAAGGATTAAATACACTTGTGAGGTACTGTACACACTTGTCTCTTGCTCGTAGATTCATGTCAACATCACATAATTTTAAGATTATCAGTGGACCAAATCTAAATATCTATTTTATAGTTTTGCTCACCTGTCCCCAAACTTTTAAAATGGTAAGAATTGATAGCTTTGTAATGCTAACAGGCTTTAAGGGAGATTAGTAGCTCCACTAGCACCTGAGCTGCGTCCCACAGTTCCCCAAATGGGCCATGTGTATCTGTAGCTACTGTAAACTTTGGTGCTATTTATGTCAGTATATGAAAGTAATGGCTATCAGTCGTTTATTTAATAAAACATCCCTACTCACGGATATAAACACATTATTTTATGGACATAAATTATTTTAACATGAATTATTTTAAAGCTCCCTCAAGAAGAATTTACCTCTGCTCTTTCTAGGCCAAAATCCGCTTCTGTCATAAATAACATTTGTGCCTTCGTTGTTCAAAAGGGAAAATGTTGTGTATCATTCTGCATGAACACAGACACATTTTAACGGACTCAGTGTGGCAGTTTGATGGAGACCAGGCCAGTTCCGTCCAGGAGACACTCCCCAGCCTCCCGCTCGGGCCTGGAGAGCAGTCTCCCCCGGGGGTGGGGGGGGGGAGCTCACCTCAGGGTGACCCCCAGCTGAGACGGCCTTAGATTGATGTGAGCTGCCCCCTTCTCCCACACATTGTGTTCTGTTTTGGGTATTTCCTCTGCCTTTCCCCTCTTTCCTTTAAGAAAATAGCCCTGTTTACAAGCGGGAGGGGGGGGGGGGGGGTTGCTGAGCTTGCGCTGAGCATGCCGTCATCGGGCGCTGAGGACGCTCTTTGTGTGAACTGGCAGCTTCTCCGTCAGCTGTGGCTGAGGGGTTAAAGGGCTCACACAAGACAGAGGAAAGCTCTGCTGGGCCCCTGACAGTTCCCGCCGTTTGAAGTGAGGAGGGACTCGGCTTGATCGGTGTGTTTGCACTTGTCATGAATCGGTAAGCAAATGGCGCTCCCGAATTCAGAGAAATTCAGAGAACGAGGAGCAGATCGGCGGAATCACACATAAACCAAACTAATCCTTTCCTTTGTGAAATTCGCTAGTGAATGTCTCATTTTATATGTTGTGTGCGAACGGCAGATAACAATATGAGAAATCAAACTGTCAAGCCCTTAAGTGTTCTACTCACAGTGCTCCATGCATTTACAACACACCTTTTTCCACACATCCTCCTAATTCAGCACCCGGTTTATTCATTTATGATATTTTTACCGTTGCCGTGGCGATAACGAACGCGGTGCAGTAATTACTTAATCAGGCCCACACCTGTGCTCTAAGCGGGGCGGCGAAGTGGCCAGGCGATAAATCAGAAGTCTGCACAGGTAGCTGATTATCCCGACACCTCATCAGTCTTCGCAGAGAGACCCTCACCCTGCCGCCTGGAGTGGCTTGCTAGCCCACGCTACCCGCATGCTAACATCACACACACACACACACACACACACACACACACACACACACAGGCTACACCCGGCGCCACTAAACGCCCGACACCCAGCCAACCCCCAACCCAACTCACCCCATCCCCGGCTGGGTGATGCATGGCGATCGTTAGGCAGAGATCCCCAGGTGCTGCCGCCAGACATCAGTGATTATATCACCGGTGTCAGGATGAAAAACCTTGTAACTCTGGTTTTGGTTGATTTTTGTGTTTTTACTTGAATGTGGGCTGAGAAAATTTAATTTGCTTGTTTTTTCAAAACCTTCAGTTTCAAAAATGCATGGTCACCGATCTAAAAATAAAGCCGTTTCCATTTTGGAGATGCAAGGTTTTAGCGCAACACCGGCGATATTCCCCTGGAGCCTTTCCCGCTTCCCTCGGCACCTATTCCGCCCTGAATGGAAGTAACTACCTCTAGCTAATGGCAACACAGGTGAGGTAAGGTCTTGGTTAGCACTCAGGCCTTAGAACAATTAGGAACGGCGGCCCAGCTGAGGTGATGGATCATGCTGGCGGTGGGTTAGGGGGGGCTGACGCTGAGCCCAAGGAGTGATTGGCTGAGGCGGGCGTGCGGATTTGACAGAGACTGATCGCGGAGGAGAGCAGCCAGCTGGGTCCGAAGGGGCCGAGTAAACACGCCGGGACAGGAGAGGAGGCAGCGGAGGCCCGGGCTGCTACACAACAGCGCCGCGAGATGATACGACTCATCTGGGGGGGGTGGGGGGGGGGGGTGGATGGGTGGTCATGGTAACGAGATATAAACACAGGACCGAGGCCCCTATAGAAGCCCACAGTCACACACCTAGATTTTAATCTCACACTCACACACATGCATGCATTACCCATGCACACACACAATTCCGTGCACGAGCATTCACGCACAAGCACAACTCACCAACAAACTCACACACACACTCACCCGCTCACACGCCCCTTACACATGCTCACACACAAGGCCAAGATACAACGGGTGTCTAATGGACATTGTTCCATTTGAAATATAAACATCTGATTTCCTAATGCACTATAAAAAGGTTACAGGCTTCCAGTGCACGCCATGCTCGCTTCACAGAGCCGGCTGAAAACCTCTGAAGCTGCACTGAGAACGACTGTCTCCGTCTTCCCAGGGAGTGAGTGTTTGATATGTGTACTTCATAACATATACAGACTTTCCATGAGTTCACAGGGACTAATGAATTTCCGCCCAAGCCGTCACGTGTCAGCACGGCGGCCGATGGCCTAATCCACTTACCTTCTGCCCAAAATCCCCTCTATCAATAAAAAAGGTATCATTTTACCCGCCCTGAGGGCTGTTAAAAGAAAAGAGCCACTCTGTTAAGACTTCCTTTCATAGATGGCGGTGGTTTCGTGCTCTGCTGTAAGCCCCTAATCCCTCTGTCGCCATCGCTCGCCCATGCACTGCCCTAGAGGAAGCGACTTCTTGCAAGCTAAACCTGCAGGTTTCATGTTGTGTGTGTAGTGCTAGAGTCCTGGATTAGGCTAAATACACACATTTTATTAACCTCTAGCATAACACTTGCTGCAGTGTGTGTGTGTGTTTGTGTGTGTTTAAGGAAGGCCTTAGTACATTTCTTTTGAACTTCATAGTAACAAATTGTGTGCTACCTCCCTAGCTACCACTTACTCTTGACGGTTCCAATGCAGAACAACTCAGACCCTGTGTGTGTGTGTTTGTGTGTGTGTGTGAGTGTGTGTGTTTGTGCATGAGCATTTGTGTGTAGCCGTTGGCATGGTGCTGTGTAGTTAGGACCCCAGCCAACTTTTTCTGCTGGAATTTCCTGTCTGAATCGAGCACCCCCACCTCCCCTACTCCTCTGCTCTTCGCTTCTCTCTCTCTCCCTCTATCTCTCTCTCCCTCTCTCTCTCTCTCTCCCCCCCACCCCCCCTTTCTCTCCAAGCAAGACAGAAAGGCTTTTCTTTTAATTACCCCTGCCCTGGCCTGGCCTCTCAGGACGTTATTATTATTGTTGAGTACTTCCTCGAAGACATGAGCCCACTCCACTCTCCACTTCAGCGCGGTCCTGATCCGGGGCTTCGTTTGGACATGAAGAGAGAGAGTGCTTTTCCCCCTCCTCTCGCCGAGTCGTGAGACTCGAAGGGGCCTTTGTTAACGCCGAACACCTGGCATTGTCTTTAGCGAGAGATCAAACCGGGGCTTTAAGACTCAAACTAAAAAGGAGGAGAAGATGTGGGGTTCTCACCGCTGCTTGGCAGGATGTTTGGCACATCTGAAACCTCATTATGGGGGTTACGGGGCAGATATACAGTATGTTCAGGGAGGAGTCTTTAAGCAAACATGTTATGATTGAGAGATCAGAGGAAGCAGATATATGTCACCTGAATGCACCCACCAGTTCAAGGTTCTTGAGCTGGATCAAGAAAGCCTTTAGCAAATTACAGCAAGGTTAAAAAAAAGGCCCCTGAAGTGACAACATGCTGGTTCACAGAGGCTAACTGGAGTCTTGTGTGAACATCTTGCCATTAAGCCTCACTGCAAGTACGAGTGCGAGTCTCAGCTCTAATACTACAGCAACTCTTTAGTCTCCAGTCTAAAACACAGCCATGCTGCAAAAGACAAAACAAATGTGTCAAGAGTGGCTTGCATTGATCTCTCGAATCGAATGACCAAATTCCAGTAAGCTGCCCAACTTGATGCAGTATTCAGTCTTCTGCGTTTGGTCAGCTCAACTTAAGTATACTGTATGTACCTCAGTATACTGTATGTACCTCAGTATACTGTATGTACCTCAGTATACTGTATGCGCAACTACAGCAAACCTGTAAACTGTGGCAGACCTGAAAGTGAGTCATCATCAAGCTGTGACTGTGCTAACATGGCCCTCTCCTCTGCTCTGGATGTCTGAGGCCCAGGGTGGAGTAACCCTGAATCCCAACACACCCAAAGGGGACAGACGGACGGTAAATCAGGAAAAGAGGCGTGTGGATCCTCCCGTCCATGTACCTGTCTGCAGTGTCGTCCCTGTAGCCCAGGAAACAATGCAGCTGTCTGGGTGATGGAAGGGCCTGCTCAGCCCTTATCGCCTCCGCATCCACCAGCCACCAGCTGCAGGAGGAGGTGGGGTGGGGTGGGGGGGGGGGGGGGGTTAGGTCTGCCTCTGGGGCCTCTGTTTGGGACTTTTTATTTTTGTGTGTGTTTGTGTGTGTGTTTCACCAATGAATTGAAAATCATTCCTCAATAGGAATTCAAACGAAATCTATTAAAGTAATAATCCGTGACATTTTCATATAAATAAATTGCTCTTTTCTAACTCCAATTACACAACAGTGATTCATAGAAGAAGAACCGGGTAGTTAGCGTGAGCAGCGATAGCCACCATGGCTGAACAGACAAAGAAAAGAAAGAAAAGAAAAGAAAAGAAATGCAATGAAATGAAACCGAAACTTCATCAACAGAAAATCCAAGGAAACAGACGTTGACAGTACTGGAGACACTGATTGCCAAGTGATTTCTGGGAAGTGCCGTGCAAAAATACCACAACAGCGACCGCTTCGCACCAAAAATAGAAGTCACTTTATTAATCCATTTTCCTACCATTGATATGTACTATAAATACCCAAATGAGTCTTACAGAAGCGCTTTGGAGTTTCTCTCTTGTCCTGACTTCCGACACCATCCTTGTCTCTTTGTCACAGTCTAGTCTCTCACTCGGGCTTTGCGACTCGCTCCTTGACCCGTGCCCTCCCCACCCTCTCAACCGACTCTATCAACCCGGTGATGTGCCAGGCAGTGCGAGCAGGGGGCACCTCGCAGACAAAGCTTGAACTTCTGCCTCCACTTGTGAAACAAAGCTCAAACTCCTTTTTCCCAGCTCTCGCTCCCTCTCTCGCTCATTTACTGGGTGCCTCTTTTGGCTTCGTAGCGCACAAGTTGACTTGGAATTGGTCTTCTCTCTCTCTCGCACACAAAGGCAAAGGGAGGGTCATTGGCTGAGATCCAGCGGCATACATCTTGACATGAACGGCGAGCCCTCGGTCCTCTGAGCTCGGAGACGAGAGGAGACAAGGAGCGAGGGATACTAGAGGAAGTTTTACTACTCGCTTTGGCTTTGCGGGCAATTGTCGCTATTCTGTGTTCTGTTGGCCCGTTAGATGCGTTCCACATCATGTTATTTATGTCTTAAACCCTTTTCGCATGAGACGCATAGTCGGTGATTTTAATCCTGTGCAAAGCTGCCATGTCTGTAATTTGCAAAGTACAAAAATTCCAGCACAAATGACCTTACTGTGTTTTGAAGGCAGAGGTCCTCTGGAAACACCAATCCTGTGCCAGTTGAACTTCATTTCAGAATCGGCCGTTTTGGGCGCGTGACGCCTTCCTCTTCTTCTTCTAGACCATGGCATTTTTTTTCTTCCTCCTGTCATGAAAAATGGAGACATTAGTTGAATCTATAGAGGAAGGTTTTGAATGCATTTTTGGCACAAGCTTGAAGTTTTGCTTTGCGAACAAATCGTAAATCTTGACCTTATACAACTGTATCTGGGGCACCAGTGATTTCAGCAAATTTCATTATGCAAAATAATTTCAGGGAACACAGGTGGTTAGTGGGCAATTCATTAATTACATGAGGTCCCAACATAATGCTAGTCTCATGCAGACTGGGCTTTAGACAGACAGATGTCAAAGGAAAAACTATCCCTGATTGATAATGCTAGTCCTGCAAGCGAATTCCACACCAGTCAACCGTTTCGCAGTCGGAGCTGCCTTCGGGGAAACACTCCTCGCTCAGTAGTGTGTGTGTTCACATCGGAATCGACCGCAAAGTCAGCCGCAAAGAACGAGATGGTACAACAGAGGCAATCATCACGACAATAGGCTCAATCAGGGTTAAGTAGCGGTAATCTCTGTCTTTGTATCTGTCATCCCCTAAAAACAACACTCGGCATTCCGTCACGGCCCGCAGGCGCAGAGTCCTGTTACGCCTTGTTTTCACAGCGCCGGCTTCAGGGAGTCAGGAACGCTAGAGCACATCTCAGCAAGGTGTTTAAGAATAAGTGACTCTGAAAAAGAGCCCTAGGATCTGAAGGCTTAGACTTATGATGGCTGCTAATCAACATGACCAAAAACTAGGGTTTTGAATGTAAAACCTAGGAATGCAGACTCATAACATCCCCTGAACCCTTTCTGTTCTGACTTGATGTATTTTCTATAAAAAAAAAATGCATTTACTTGGACTATAATTCGCCATTTCACTGATTTCCTTTGGATTCACACATTCTTAACAGATTTCCTTACAGCATACTGGCATCGCATTGGCTTTTTTTTCCCCCAGAGGAGCACCCATCTCCCCCTTGCCACCCAGTCCCAGTGGTCCTCTCAGTTAGAGATAATGATCCGTTCTTACTGAGCTTTGACCTTTAACCCTGGTGGTCTCTGCTCCCAGGTCATCCCAGGCTCGCTGAACCGTGTACAGCCAAAGAATCCTAATAGCAATCGGGGATCAACCCGAGGGAGCTGGGTCTCTTCTCTCTTTATCTGTCCCTCCCCTTCATGCCACAGCACACACACACACACACACAAAGCTCAGTTTAGCTCTAAAGACACTTGCAGAGTAAATTCATTCCATTGTGAGGGTTTGGGCTGAGTATCTGTTTTGGGTTTATTTTTCCGTATCAAGCGTCTGAAACTTTAACTTTAACTGTGGATAAGCAGATGGGTATTTGTGTACGATTAGAGCTCTCCTCCTCAGCTTCAACATTCGAGGCCAAAAAAGTCCCCTGCTCAGACGTTGTAATAACAGTAATTAATGAAGATCTGCTGCGTTAATGAGACTTTCCCCCCGAGCTATCAGACCATTTATGGCAGGAAACGGTTGATCTGTGCATTCTTTGTCTCTCACATAAAAAACACATGCATTGTTGTGTAAAACCTGCTTTGGCCTTATTAGATAGAGAGGATCATTAATGGACGTACAGTTCTCAGGGCAAAAGCCACAGACTGTCTGGAAGGTTCCAATTACTGGTGGATTATGGGAACTGTAAAATGGTACAATTGCATCTCACGCTGCGTTGCAGGCATGGAGCAAATCACTAGTCAAAGACTGTATTCCTGCCTTGATATGTGTGCCTTGTTCTGCTCCCTGCAGTATTTCACTAACCATTACCCTCCTCAGTGATGATGTAGCACTTATTTATTGTTGTATATTGCATGAACTCAACATAACATAATCGCCTGTCGTCTCACCATATATGAAGACCAAGCACAACTACTTCACACTGCGTCGGTTCGCTCTATCAAAAGCCATCGCTTCTGGGCATTTCACTGTGTGGGTGTGTTCTGGGGTCAGCATTAGAGCAAATTTTTGGTTTGTTTACCAACATTATTACATAACAATATGTTTATGTAGACCTATTATATACTGTATATGATCTTTTTTTTTCCCCATTTCTTTTTGTCCAAATAAAATCCATAATTATATATCTGGTGGTGGGATAGGTAGGCTAGCTAGCATGTTGTAAACAAAAAAAAATAAAAATGAAAACATCTAATGGAATATGGCATACTGCACAAACTGTTATTCTTTGAGGGACAATAGAGCATATAAGAAACAGCATGGTGCGTATTATATGTTCCATCTCTTCCATTTTCCATTCAAAGATGAAAGTAGGAAAAAAAAATTCACGACCAGGAGAATGTAAGAAACAGATTTTTAACGGAATATTATATGTGCATAATATTCAACTTTTGCTCATCACATCACGGGCCTAGTTCACGACCCTATCCTGTGTGTGTAACTTGCTTCTCACAGACAAAGAACGGAGATGAACTGTTCGCCTCGTGAAATCGCGTCTGGTGTGCAACTGGTGTCAGGACTTAGTTAGGGGGCTTTCCTCTCCCACAGGGCTGCCAGTTCTAATCCAGACATACATACATCTGAGTTTCTACTTTCCTCCTCATCGTCCCACACCCTGCCTCTTCTGTCTCCCCTCGCTCCCTCGCTCCCTCGGCCCTCCCGGTTCAAAGCCAGCCTCGCTGCAGGTCTTTGTCAAAGGCACAGTGTGATCCTTCTCATGTTGGAGATGTAGGATGTCTCAAAACGACTTTGATTATTTATTTAGCCCTCTTCTCCTGTGTGATAGTGCCAATATTTGACATAAAACCGCTCAGCCAGCTCCAAGAAACATGCCGGCTATCATCATCATCCACTGTTTTTGTTTTTTGGGAGGCCTTGAATTTTAAAGTTTTTTAAAATATTGATATATTATATATATATATATATTTTTAAATGTTTCTCCTCTCTTTCTCCCTCTCTTTTGCAGGTGCCCACCACCTCTTCCCCACGTTTCACACACCCATCCCGATCGACATGAGACACCACGAGGGGAGGTACCATTATGAGCCACACCCACTCCATGCCATGCACGGGTAAGGATCCTAAGGAGACCCTAGTCACTTAATTGTAATAAAAGTGATATTTACATTTTAATTAAAACAAAAATATGCGAAGCATTCTTTAAGTTGCACTGGGAAACTTTGCACTTTAGCAGCAAGAGGTAACGGTTTGAAAAATTTGAACTTCAAAACCCAGAAATCATGTATACGGTAACGTCAGTAAACCTCACACAGCTCGCTCATGTTTACCAACCCGGCCGGTCTGTGATGCTTTATACCAAAGGAAACCAAAGAGACGAGAGAGGAGAAGATCTAACGTTGGTGAGTCCAGTTTTCTCTGGACGGAGCGCTGCTCACTGCTGTTTAGGAGACAGTTTGGATTTCACTCTTAAGTTTAAATTCATTACTTTCTGTGGGTGAAGAACTTTCCATCACTGACACTAGAATTTCATCTGGGCAAATAAGGCGAATCTACATGGTGGGGGATAGGACGCTCAAGAGTGTGATTTAGGCTGATAAAATCAGTGTATTTTTACATAAAAATCTTGCTTAGTGTAACTAACAAAAGTCTATAGGAATATGTCAATACTCATGTATTTTTGCATGGGTAAATGGCATCTGAAAAGCAAACGTGTCAGAATGTGAGTTGTGGGGGTCAGTTGTCACCCTTCATTGCTT
Source organism: Centroberyx affinis (assembly GCF_046629955.1). NCBI lineage: Eukaryota > Metazoa > Chordata > Actinopteri > Beryciformes > Berycidae > Centroberyx > Centroberyx affinis. Next base: position 116,166 of record NW_027281483.1, on the reverse strand, counting down.
TCTCCCTCTGAGAATAGGAGACTCCTCCCTGATTGTCAGCGCCAGAGCTGGAAAGAGAGCCGCTCTTCCTGAGCTACAGGGAGAGAGCCAAGTTCACATACATCAAAGCCAGACAAGATACACAGAGCAAGAAAGACAGAGATGAGGAGAGACATGCCGCATTAGCACCGATACAACAGACTGTTAACATTTCCTCTCCTATCTGTTCTCCTAACATTTCATGGTGTGGGACTTGGAGAGCTGTCTGGCACTGGCATCGTCCAAAATGCTGGGGAGTTTTGCCAAGCGACATCCTCTTTCTATTAGAACAGCTCCTCTGAGAGAAGGCCTACTGAAAGACAACGTTGGAAGAAGTACATAAATCCAAGTGGCAACACAGTGCTGGTGCCATTATAAAATAATGTAGTACATGTAAAGTCGCTTGCTTCAAATATTTACTTTAGTATCAAAGTGTAAAGGAAAATATGAACATATTGTCTATTAATGTAATAAAATGTATCAAAAGTTAAATAAATATTATATCAAACATTTATGTATTTCATTGCCAGGAACTACTGGAACTTTAAAGAGACAAAAATATAGCTGGGACAAAAATATGCTTGGTGTTGTAACTTTTATCAGTTCTCTTGACCTAAAATTTGAAAGAAAAACTCATTTATTTGCTCTCTCTTTTAATGTGGCATTACCATAAAACTAGAGCCTTCTTTAACATTGCCGGACCTCCTTACGCTTATCTAAAATATACGAAACGGGAAGCCAGGAGTAAGATCAATAGAGGTTTTGTGAGAACTGCACTGTTACATTTAAATTCAGCAAGATCAGGTGATACACAGCGCAGGCACAGCTATTCATCACCTGCAAAGCGAGGGAAGGAAGGAAAAGAAAAACAGTGTCGCTCCGCACCCCGGTTTGTTTTGATTAATGTGATGTGACTGTGACAGAGTGCTCCCCCTAATTCATCAAGACCTTGATCTAGCTGTCTTTTCCCCCGGCGCGCGCCAAATTCACCTAATTACAACCGCGTCGTCCCGGCAAAATGGAGCAGGGTGTCGGCGCGGGATGCGGGCCGCGTGGTCGCCGAGTGTCAGGGGCGCGCTTCCTGACTGAGGGAGCTTGCCGTCTCCATACAGAGCCCCCCTTCATCACTGTTTGCATGTAAGATAATGAGGGCTCCTGGTCATTCTGTCAAAGCTGTCACAATGCAGTGTTACGCTACCTGCCTCGCTACCTGGCTGACAGGCCCTTTCCCATACAAGGGGACAGTATGGGGTGTTCTGGTGAGTCAGTGGGCTAAGCTGCATACTGTTGGAGTCCAACACACAGCTTTTGTTGCATGTCATCTCCTGCCCCTATCTTAATAATAACAATAATAAGACATTTTATTTATATAACGCTTTCTCAATAACTCAAAGCACTTTACAGCACAAAAACAGCATTAAAGCTATCTTTCCTGTTTCTCTCCACTATATTATGCTGTCTAATTAGGCTGATATTCAAAAAAAGAGAACAGAATTTCCTTCTTTCTCAGTTTCGATTTGTTTGGCATGACTGCCATGATTTATTTGATTACATACAGTAGAGCGAGAGAGAGGTAGCTGAGAGGTAAGTGATGGCGTGGCTGCTCTCAAACTCATAACATCCCTAGTATGCACTAAATGCCCATTGCGCCCCAAGGAAGCAGTATTTCTTCGGGGAAAATTACAATGGTTACAGTCCTCTGCAATTGAAATCCTTCCAGCCATCACACATTCAAAAGAGTGCCAGATACAGGCAGAGGGACAACATGGTGTCTCCGGCACAGCATGAATCAAATTTATATGCATTGCCCCGGGTTGGAGTGTCAGGAGATGAGCATGTGCATGTGCATCAGTGTTCAGCACCTTTCGTGATGCATGATCCGGGATTTAAAACTAGCAAGCACCCTTGACCAGCACCCTCAGGCTGCTGGTCAGCACCCTCAGGCTGCGGTCTGTCTGCCTTTCATGAACTTAGAATGCCAGAGAGAGAAAACATGCCATATTTGAGCTGCCTCTGGAACACATTAACAAGAGCCTCTCGTGGGATGACAGTAGAGCTTGGATTTAGAGACAGTACTTATGTGCTGTTTGCTGCAGATTGTGGAGTCGGGCATCCTCTGTGCGAACCCACAAGCCGGGGAAGCCAGCCACTGTGCCAGCATGTTTGACCGGGTAATTAGCATCCGAAATCCAGCCTTCCGTTCCCAGAACCTCAACGACAACGCAACAGATGAGAAAAACAGATCCCCCGCTCATTCCAAAGCCCATATTTATGCTTTTTGGGAGGCAGTCGGGGGGCAAATTGCAGCACTGAAAAGTTGAAATATGCCCAAGGTTTTTGTGTGGCAGAGCTGTGGCCTACGCCGCCCCTGTACACAAACAGATGCGGTCCCGCTCACCAGCCAATCAGCCTGTTGGAGCCCCGGAGCCCCGGAGCCCGGAATGTGTTGATTAAATGGAGTTTACAGATCAGCCATTTGGGTTGATGTTCTTATTTTTTTTTTCTCCTTCATTGTTTTGGTTTGGTTAACATGGGGAGGAGAAGGGTGGGGAGATGGGTGGGGTTGGGGAGTAAGGGGACCAGACTCTCGAGCGTGCCAATTGGTTGTCAGTGGGTTTGACAGACATGTTGTTGTTTTATGCTGTTGGTTGCTGGCTCCAGCCTCGGCTCGTTGTCACGGCTAATGGGCGGATTTGGATGCTCCCCTGAGTTACAGCCTGGAATGCACTTCTGAAAAGACAAGGGACCCATCAATCAAAACACTGCTATGTTGCAAATCAATAGCCCAAAATTTTCACGGTTTATCGCATGGTCTCAGTGTAATTTTCTTACGCTCAAAAAAGACTTAATGGTATGTGACAGCACTGGAGCCGAATAATGGGTAATTATGCTCTGTACAATCCCAACTCATTTAAGGATATTATCCCAAAGTTTGCCTTAGTTTTTCTGGGCCCCTCCTTTGTACACAGTCCTTGCTTTTCAAGGAGTGCAGTATCAAGCTGCGTCCAAATCCTCAGCATCCTGATCAGGGCCCCAAAAACAACTAAGGCAGGATCTTAGCGTGTCCCCTGTGGGGTAGCAGGGTGATTTATCTCGATCGCCTTGGCTGCCCAGAAGTACAGACGGGAGTGTGTCACGTCATAATTCATCCCACCCCCAGCCAGTAGGGAAAATGCCAGAGAGGCAAATAGTAACTTGTTGGTCAGCCAGGCAGGCAGGGAGCCAGTCAGGCAGACAGAAAGAGAGCTTGACTATGGAGTGAACCTACACAAGGTATAGAGCGGGAAAACATACATCGAGGCAGGGGTTGCTCTCCCACCCCACCTGAAAACCAGGTTACATGGGCAACATCCTGGGGCAACGAAGATGGATCATTTTCCGATAGTTACGACTTGCAGGAAGACTACAGTTCACAGTAGTATCCCAAGAGAAAATGGTAAACTTCCATTCAGATCCATGCAATTTTCATATTTTAAAAATCTACTAAAAGATGAAGATTGACTGGATGGATCCAAGCGTGCAGAAGTTTTCTCTTTTCTCTTCCAACAATTATGAACAACAGTATTTCTCCTTTATTCCCAATAGACGGCTTTGAAATCCACATTAATTTTGCCCTATTTTCCAGTCCAAAAGCCGAGATGAGCCGAGGTTCAGTCAACCCCACCACAGCAAAACTGTGACTCTGCTGTGCATTCTGCTAGAACAACCTCTTAAGGATAGCTACTGTATAATAGTAAATACTGCTTGGGCGCTTAACATGGTTGACTTCCTGGGAGAATTGTATCCACTACATTTTTCTTACCATACTTTTCTGTTTGATTTCATTTCAGTGCAACATAAGTTAGAAAGCAAAAAAGAGATAAAGAGAGATTCAGTTTTAACATCAAGACTCTCCAACTACTAATCATACTGAAATCTGCCCCTGCCAGCTATCTCATCTACATGCACTCTGGTATGCACTTACTCATAGGCTTACGCATATGCTCAACAAGCTATGCCCTGTCCAAATCACTTTTTCTCACAGCAGAGGTTTAACAATGGAACAACAGAGAACATGTAATCACACGGTACAGAACATAGAGGCAAATAGCAATTACCTCGTGCAAAGCATGTCATCTGCCTACCCAGCGTGGCTTCCACAATTCCTCTTCCTATTTCTTGCTTCCTCTCTCTTTCTCCCTCTCTCATCCGTTCCAGGACAAAATCCTGGTGCGTCTAAGTTTAGTTGGCGAATAAATGAATAATTCTGATTATCGACTGCATATACACACACACACACACACACAAGCCCTCTTGAGCTCTCCCTTATCGTGGTCTTGCTCAGCCACCCATAGTGCTGAGGTGTGATGGAAGTGTCTTTAAATGACAGGCCTTGATTAAGAGACAAGGCTTTCCCAGGCCCTCCAAGAGCTGCCCATGCAGCCTCTGACAGAAGCTGAGCTGGAAAGAAAATACATCCACACACACACACACACACACACACACTTCAAGTAACATCTTGTCAGGGAAAGGGCGGATCGACAAGGCTTCAATAATGGTACCTGCCAGACAGGACTGTTATTTGTAGCCTGCCGTCAGGCAACGGCAGTAAATTTCACCTTATTATCAAGGCCTCAAACACGCACTCGGTCGTTTGAGTGATTTACTGCAACTAGAGTGGTGTGTGTCGACACGTCGGGTCGCCATAGGCCCAAAAACAAATAACTATTGTTGATGGATATAGGTACAAAACAAAATGCTGCATAATGTTTTTGGGAAGTGGAGTATGGGGAGGGGGCACGTTGGATTTAATGGAAACAAATTTGTTAACGATTTCCTAACAGAGATAGTTTAGTTTAAGTGAAGTTCTGCTAATACTTTACTTCAGGCAAACATCTGTGAAATACTCTTGAGTAGATTCATAATACAATATACAGTAAATGTACATCACTAAAACAGAAGACTAATTTACAAGCATTTTCTAGATGCAGTGTACAAAAAATTAGGAGCTTTCCATGAAATTGACTGAAATTGATTTCACCTATTAAATCAATGTCAGTCATGAAGGGAAGGAGAAGGTGAAGAGATGGGTTAAAAAAGGATTTTTAAGCCTTGCGAAAACTGAGACATGGATAGTGCAAAAGGGGAATTCCAGCTCTATATTAGGAAGGTGTTGCTAATATTTTGTGCACTCAGTGAATATATTACACCCTGCTGCATTAGAGCTTTATGCCTTAGCTAAGTGCTGGGAAACCTTTCCCAGTATGACAGTATGTGTGACGACTTTGATCAGCTCTGGATCACGCGGTCTGATAAGAAAGGGAGCCAGCACTAGTGGCAGTTTACCCAGCTAGCCCATCAGCGGGGCACCAAAGCACTAATCTGATGAGGCGCTGCCAGCCTCTCTGTATGCTGTTTAGAGGCAGACCGAGGGAAGCGTGTTTTTGTGTATGGAGCGTCTGTTTCTTCTCACTTCTCCCCTCCCGCCCAGAACAGAGGGCTCTTTATGGTTGTTTGTAGGAGAGGAGTGGGCCCGACGGCAGAAAGTTGGCCCTCGGACAAGGCCGGCAGTCTGCAGGCGCTTACTGGAAATGGAGTGAGGGCTGAGGCTCTGGGTTGGTTGGCTTTGGCCTGAGCTGGGCAGAGCCGGGCCGGGTGCAGGTTGGCGTCCACACAGAGACAGTGTATGTGAATGAGAGACTGAGCGAGGGAAACTCTGAGGGTGGGGGTGGGGGTGGGGGCGAGGCTCTGCCAAGAATGCTCGCTAGGTCTCAGGCCCACCTTTCAAAGCCACGGCCGGTCGCTACGGCCTCGACCAGCCGCACTCATTCCCCCAAGAGTAAGTTGATTTAGGACCTCCGACTGATTCTTCTCAGGCAGATCGACAGAGAAATAGTATTTCAATATCTAAGCTTCTTCTGAATTATGACCATCCTTGCTTTTTACAGACCTCAATCTGAGTGTCTTGGTTTGTACTCTGTCCAGGAGCAGAGGGGAAAAGTAACATTTGGGAGATAAACTGGAGAAGATTGGGGCAAAACCCAGTCCATAAAAAAAAGATGATTTATTTGCAAAAAGTGAAATGCATGACATCACAGTCCTTCAGGAGGTCCAGGTCTAATATTTTATGTAAGAATATATCAAATTATGAGGACTAAAAAGGGAGTACAACCTGTGTCCTGCCCCTAACATGTGCCATATTACAAGGGTTTGGGAGAACAAGATTATATCTGACAGAATAACAATAATGTTACTATCCTGGTTGCATTAAACACTCAGGACCTGCAGAAAGATCGGGCCACTGTTTTGGATTGTGACGGTTTCTTGCACTCAGAGTTTCTCACCTTCCCACTGGCACCCAGTTAAAGCTGCCAAGAATCAAAACCCACAGATACAAACACTCTTTTGTTCCCTTCAGCCACCAAGCTGCTAAATAAATAGACAGCATAAACTGCATATGCACTAAGGCTCTTAAATGTGGACAGTTACTCTGTCATTTAATGATTGTGTGTAAATGTTATTGCACTGTGTATTGTGTTCTTTTATCCGCTGCAAATAAACTGCCCTCTGGGATTATGACGAAGACTGAAGTAGAGTCAATTGAATTTACCGAAACCGATTAAATCAATGGCTTATGTTTGTGAGTGCAATCGTTTTTAAGCAGGTAGCGCGTAATCTGTGACAGATTCGATCAGGGTTGGGGCCAATTTGCTTTATTCACTCAACTCAAAATGTAAACTGAAGTAAAATCATGACGGATGTTCAAATGTTTCTAAATGCTTTGGATGTGAGCAGAATGGCAAAAAAAAATCCACTTCCTGAAAATGTTGAACTGACAGGGAACTGACCCCAGAACTGGATTCCATTTTGAAAGAAACTGGCCATACCTTACATTTTACTCATTCATTACTCAGACTCATTGTGTGAGGCCCTCCTCTTCTCTACTGACAGCACTGTAGTGAGTCATTTGTCTGGTCATTTCCTCTGAAGGGAGGAAGACCCATCTGCTTCCATGGCCTCTTCAAGGTTCATTAGCCTCCTTCCACTTCTTCCTCCCACCTCTCTTTCTCCCTTCAGAGGAAATGACCAGACTAATGACTCACTATGCTGCTATACTGCCATACCATCATGGACTAGAATGGAACAGTTATCTTATTTCCAGCAGCCACATGCAATGATTCAGTTTCATAAAGATTAATGATAATTTGCAGCTTTCTGTGATGATAATTCTAAACTTTTGGGCTACTCACTCAATAAGAAGAGTTGAGAAAGGTTGGCTAGCAGCAGTAATATGTTGGGAGGAGGCGGTGAAGCAGGGTTTCTTGTAATCTTATGTTTGGCTTCTTGCAAATCCATCATTCACTCCACAAAATCTCATAAGATTGCTGCTTTGTGTGTTTTGCATATTTTGCAACTTTGCAAACTGGTCAGCTAGCCAGCTAGGTAATGACGAATAATCAATACAGATGATCTCAATGCAATTTGCCATACCTTACTTGAAAAAAAAAAACCCATCTAATTATAGGTATCACTTTCTGGGCACGCTTCATTCGTTTCTTTTTCTTGGATAAAGTTCACCTGTAAGCCAGGTAGCAACAGCACAGTAGCCTACCTGTCTGTTCAAACCTGTTCAAACCAGATTTGAAACCGTGGCTTCAAAATAAAAGTCCCCTAAATTTTAGTTCTCAGCAACAGTGTCTGTTGACAATGTATCACGTACGGTTATTTTGAAAGTTATCACTGCTGTTGGAGTTGTATACAAAATCTTCATTTGTTCTGGACGCAAGGAGAATCAGATGAGGCATATATCTGATTTTGAGAAACCCTACCAAGAACAGTATGTGAAAATAGAATAGAATAGAATAGAATAGAAAGGTTCAGCAACACAGAAGCCCAGCAACACAAGCAAACACTGCCAGTCAGTCTTTTCGCTGCATTAGTCATCGGTAGTCATCTCATCTCCCACTGGAGAGCGAGTCTGAGTGCTGAATTTCTACCAGGTGTTCCTTGCCACACACTGAGGAGACGACAGGCTATTTATCGGAGCTGTAGAACACCAGGTAGACATAAGTAGTAGTGCCCCTTCAAAGGGTTGTGCCACTGCCAGCGGCCAGCAGACATTTTTATCTAGAGTTCTGCCCTCAGGTGCTATCGAGAATTACAACACCCACTTGTGTGTGTTTCTGCAAGCAGGGCCGCCAATTACCTGCCAAGGGATGACAAATTTACTGTACAGCCTGATGTGACCGGCGGGCTATCGGCGAACTTCAAACGACCCGTCTTTTTCTCGACGGTGGCTATAGGCAGCCACATCCGGATGTGCTCTCTTATCACAGAGCATGTAATATCTAATGTGAGGGACCCTTTGGCTTTGCCCACCCAAACAGACAGAGAGGAAGGGCTTTCTCATCGGCTCGCAGTCGAAAAACCCTTGGTCTCGACTTGTCTGTAGCTCCAGGGCTTAATAGGAGAAGGCGAACAAAAGGGGATTATTATGTATTGGCTGTGGGACTGAGGAAAGGAAGAGGTGTAAGTGGATTGAGACTGCAGACACTTCTGTGGAATGACAAAAGTTAAGGCTTGCCTCTGAACATACCAATGAAGATCAGTCAAGACGATAATTGTATACAGTACAAATAAGTGAATTAATTCTCTGTCTGCCTCTCTTTCTCTCCCTCCCTCTCCCACTCTCCCAATCTCTCTCTCTATTTATCTATCACCTTCATCCTCCAACCACCCCTTTCTTCACCCCTCTATCTCACTTTATCTTGATCCCTTCCTTTCTTTTCCCTTCTGTCACCTCCTGTCTGTCCCCCTTTCTCTCTGTCTGTCTTGCTCTTTCTTTTCATCCTTTCTCTCTTTCTGCCTCTCCCTCGCTCCCTCTCCCCCCAGACCTCCAGGACTCACGGGCAGTCCAGTCATCTCAGATATCTCCCTGATCCGCCTGTCGCCCCACGCGGCGGCGGGGACGGGTGAGTCACCGTTCAGCCATCCGCACCCGTACGTCAGCCCCCACATGGAGCACTACCTACGCTCCGTGCACGGCAGCCCCACCCTCTCCATGATCTCAGCGGCCCGCGGCCTGAGCCCTGCTGAAGGTGAGATTTACCTCTGCCAAAAGTACACACACAAATTCTATCTAAAAATTCAATACTACTACAGTGGCACAGCAAACAAGAAAAACCTTCAAGCTATGTTACAGAACAACCACTTTGTTTTAACCAAAGACACAATGAAAAGCACCATGCAGTCAACATGAATATCAATAACTTCAATTATTTTCATAAATATTCAACTCTGCAATAAGAACAAATAACAAAACATATCAAGAACTTGAATAAAACTGAGCCCAGCCCAGCTCTGTCTTACTGGTACCAAGATGCACATTGTACAAAGTTGGGAATGAGACCAAAATGTATTATTTCACAGATTCCTCACTGAAAAACATATTAGAAAGGAGTAGAGTCTCAAGAATCAGGAGGCATAGGCTCACATTTTAAGGTTGGCCTTCTAGAGCTAACTGCTGGGATCTAGCCGAGGTAGCTAGCTAGTAGCTACTTAGCAAGTAAACTAGCTAGCTTCCCTGTTTACTTCAAGCAGTCACGGTTGTTATTCCCAAGATTGCTAGCTAATTTGGTAACTGTTAGGTATATTTGAACCTATGCCAATGTTCTGGGTAGATTTTCCCACTTGAGTGTGACGTAAGTTCAAAATGGCTGCTATGGAAATAAGGTCAGTGATGAATCACTAAGAAGCTCTGCTAAGTTTAAGTTACATACAGTATGTTATCACACTTTACCTGGACAGCTTGGCACAGGGGTTCTGATGTCGTCTGACTGCTCAATAAACTTACAAGTTTCATATTTGGCTCCTCGCACCAGTTTTGTCAACCAGTTTAGGTGGATTGGGACTCAGTTCAATATGTGGATAATTTGACGCTGTTGCCATATTTTCAGCTGTTGTAACTCCACTGAATATTGCAGTCTACCATCAAGACTGCAGCTCTATTCAAGCCTTCTTCTTCTTCTTCTTCTCCTTGTAACTATTCCAATCCATGTGCCATCCTCACGTATACGCCCTCTGGAGGTGATGTTGGAATTTCTGCTGGCAGAACACATTGGATGAAAGCATTTATGAAATTAAACATCAAATTCAGTCTCTTGCAATGACATCAAAAAAGTAGACCTATTGAAATTTCAGTTATGGTGACAATACTACACACATATAGTCTCACTCTCACACTTTCTTCCGCTCTTTCTCTTTGTATCTGCCTCTCACACACACACATGTACAACACTATTAATACTTGCTTACTTTCTTATGGCAAGCAATGGAGAAAAGAAGACAACATCGGCTCTACACAACTAATACACACAGATGCATATACTTTCCACATGTTGTCATTCATATGTAGGCTACACTATGCACATATATAGATAATGTGTGAAATACTTTATAAAAGCTCAGGCACTCATGTCCATCCATAAACACTCTCCTACCAGCTAGATCACAATCACCATCATACTTTTCCAAGATGGAAACAATTAGCCTGAGCTAAGAATAAGCTGCAAGCGTTGTGGAAAGTCTTCCAAATGGTGGTTACTCTGCAGCTGCCTTGACCGGTTAACATTAAGGAGGTGAGATGAGAGTTGGGCGGGTTTAGGATTTATGTATCCTGTTCACTATAAACCAACTCTGTCTGCTGGGCCAGATCTCACTGCAAGCAAGGATACACACACACACACACACTCAGAGACACCTTAATGTATGTTTATACAGTTGATTATTTAACCAACTGTGATAATTAGTCTTACACCTTATACACTCCCCTACATAAAATACTCAAGCATACCTTTCATCAAGCATATTATGGTGTTGTTGTATGTGTGTGCATGCCGGCGTGTTTGCGGGTATATATGACACACTGTATGTACTCAGCGTATTCGTATGTCTGCTTTTGCTGTTAAGTGATTTCGCGCAGACCACTTTCCTGCTCGTTTGAATGAATGTTTGGGCAGGGGAAACCATGGAAATTAGCACAGACACAAACACCTAGAGCCCCTGAACTATTGAGTTCACGCGATGACAGGCCTGTCCTCGCTACCCCTGTTCAAACAACAGGTCGGAGAGGAGCGGAGCCGCAGGCCCGCACCAGGCACCAATAAATCACCGAGCACACTCTGTCGGCAAGTAATGCCTCCCCGCCTTTCAGGAGAAGCAATGCGGAAGAGATGCTGTCACTGATAAAGCGGCAGGGAAGTATGGCACCGAATGGAGGGCACTAAGCTCCGCAGAACATAAATAAAGTCTGTGGAACCTCTGAGCCCAGTGGAGCATGTGTAAACCTCTGATAGGGCTACCTGGGTGCCAGACTTGTTTTGGAGGTCGTTTGTGAAAGCCTAACTGCTTAAGGTGCACTTTATAAATCATTGTGGTCTTCGCTGTCATGCCGTACTCACAGAATTTATTTTATTTCATCAGAATTGCAACGGTAAGAGCTCACAGTCAGTACAAATGTGAGAAGTCAACGTACAATACTCTACATCTCAACGTGGGGTCCGGGGACCACCAGGGGTCCTTGAGGGGTTCCAGGGGGTCCCCAGCGAATTGATAAATTGTTAAACTTCACCATTGTTTCATTTACAAGAAGTTGACACGATGAGAGAATGTAGAAGAATGACTGTTTTGATCATAGTTTCTCTGTTATCTCTCTGCCTACAATACAGACAGTCATGGGATTCTGGACAAAATCATATCCGACAATAAAAATATTCTCAGATTTGGGTCCGAGAGACAAAATCTCATCAAATGGGGGTCCATGGCTCTAATGTGGACTAAATTAGGGGGCCTTGATATGAAAAAGGTTGAGAATCACGGCTCTACATCTTTTCCTATTTTTAACTTTGCGGGATCAGAAAGGGGCCAAGGAACACACACATATTTTCTCATGAAATACTGAGACAGCATTCAATGGTCCAGTCAGTCTACTTTGCATTTGAGAAAAGAAGCTCTTATCTAGAGCAACTAGCAATGAGCGCAGCAGAAGAAGAAACTTTGATTCATGCATCACCAAGACAAGCCAAAGTCAATAGAAAGCCTTCCTCTGTCCCTGGAATATTCATGTGCTATCAACAAAGCAAGTAGCTTAATGGGGACATGCAAGATACAGATACAAGTCAAGCAAAACAGATATTTTTCTGAAAGGCTGAAGCATGCTCCACATCGGTGTCCTAACCCCCCATATCTGACTTCCTGTGACGATACAGTCCTATCCGCTTTGTTTTTCTCTACAAGCAATAAAACCAGGAAATGTGTTTGGAAAACATCCCTGCCTTTATCCTCCACCACCTAAACTCTCAGGCTGGTTTTACTGGGACCAGTGTGGGGGGGGGGGGGTGTAGCCGCTGCGCTTTTCTGCCATCCCTCGCAGTGTGTCCACACGTGCACTCGCACACGTGCACAGACACTCACACTCAAAACGCTATACTCTACAGAGGTGGTAACGTGATCCGGCAGCCGTGGAGAAACCAAAGGGATATGCCTGGGCCGCTGCTACCAGAGCACAAACACACTGCCTGCTCACTGTTACCGCAGCCATGGCCTAATTTGTTCTGATGGATCCAGATTTTGGTTCATGTGTGTGTGTATGTGTGTGTGATTGTATATGGAGGTGGGGGAGGCTGTGGTCTTGCTCCTCCAATACCCCTACTTGCCCCCCCCGCCCAGTGATCCCAACCCCCACCTCCCCCTCTTTCTACAAGAATACATATTACCCCGACCCACTGGGGGAAGCAGAGAGTGAAGAGGAAATGGAGGAAAGGGGAACGGGGACACGGGCACAGCTAGATGTAGGAAAAGGGAAAACCAATCCATCTCTCACTCTTATAGCCCCTGACACTTTTAAATGTGGCTTTACTGGGTGCAGGTGTTAACACATTTTACGTCAATATTACCCTTACGCATGCAGCGTTCAAGATTTCCTCGGCATTATGGGCAGGCCTTTATGGTTTTGAGTGTGTGTGTGTGTGTGTGTGTGTGTGTGTGTGTGCCTGCCTGTGTGTGTACGCACTACGTGTATGAATTCAGCCTGTCACAGTTAATGCATGTACAAGGCAAGAGAAGTGCAGGAATGTGGTATTCCTTCCCTCTGTAGCCCTCTCTCTCTCTCTCCCTCTCTCTCTCTCCCTCTCCCTCTCCTTCCTTCACTCCCTAGAGATTTCCACCCGTAGCCCAGCAAACCTCAAAGACCTCAGACATCTTTTATCAAAAGCCTCATGCCCCGGGGCATCCACTCAAGCATAGATCTTCAAATGTGTAAAGCAAGGCGCTCGTCTCCTCTGTTGAGTCCTTCAGTGCAACCTTTCTTGTCTTGTCTTTGTGTTTGTCGTTCTGTCAAGGGGTACGCCAAGCTGCCTTGCTGTCTGTGTGTGTACAGTAGTTCTTTACAATGAAAAAATCATCAAAATGAATTTTGTTTAGCTTCTTAAAATTGTGAAAATGTATTTTGCATAACCTACTTAAAGGGGTAATAAGATATCTATGGCCTCTATACAGTAGGACCAGTAGGAATTGCAACAATCTCAATAGAAGTAGATATCTTGATAAATATTCAGAGATCCAACAGAAAAGTCTAGTGAAGAGGTAATATATCACAATGCAAAAGTACTGTAATAATAAATACTGCTTAGGTATTTGCTTTTTTGGCTTAAGAACCAGGATTTTTAGCCTTTGTAGCTGAAATGTCTTGAGATGCTGCTTGCTGTAGCACTGTCCTCCATCGTTGAGCAGTACAAGCCAGAAAATGAGTATTGACAGCCATTTAGTCATTGGTATTGATCAACAATTCTATCAATCCCCCGCAGATATAGCGTGTATTATGGTAGTTTGGGCTAGGGGGCTGTAAAAACCTTACTGATTTTCATTTTAACATAGCTTAATCCTGAAATACAAGGACATTGAGACACTTTCATTTGTTATTATTTAATTTTTAAAAACTTTTACTTTTTTTTACAGTTCAGCCAGCAGGTCAAATAAGAACAAACTCTTAAAGCTGGCGGAAGAGGAAAACTGTACTATAGATGTTCTGTTATTGACCCTATTCTCCTCTGTTCTCTTCTGTTCCCTCTTTCTCCCCCCCACCCGTTTCTGCTGCAGTGACCCACGAACACCTGAAGGAGCGCGGCCTGTTCAGCCTCCCCCCTCCCCCACCGGGAGCCAACCCCACAGAGTACTACCACCTGATGGCCAGCGCCAGCCAGCGCAGCCCGTACGGCGACCTGCTGATGCAGAGCGGGGCAGCGGCGGCCGCAGCAGCGGCGGCGGCGGCTGCAGCAGCGCACCTACCTGACTACATCAGTCCTGTGGACGGTGAGGACTCCCATCTGCCTGTTCCCTGTTTTCAGATGAGATGAGATGAGACTTAAGTGACCCCCAAATTGGATCATCACAGCAGCAACGAATATGATATAGATAAAAAATACAAGAGGGCATATTGAAGATTAAAGAGACAGCTTTGTCAACAAGAATTCTCACTATGTTGCCGGATGATGGATATACACGTTGAAAGATGTTTGTAGTTTAACAGTTTACGAATTTACAGTCCAGTGCAACAGCATACATACTGGCTTTGTAAATGGGCATAGTTGGCTATCCACATTATGTGAATGAGCATATGTGCAGCAGTGGCTATTCACATTATAAGATGTACTCTTAAAGCGGAACAGAATCTGATATTAGTGAATTACCCAATGTGATATTTCACTGTGATAGTTCAAGGAAAAAAGTGCCATATCACCTAAGTCCCATCACAGTCACACTATAGCACATGCATGTCTTTTTACACTGGTACAAACCTAACCGCCATTTTGCCCTTTGTGCTCACCACCAGGTATGTTGATGTTATCCTCCTATTCTTCCTCTTCTGGCTTTTTCGTGTTGAGTTGCCCACATCAAAGCTAGTGGAGCTTTTTTAGACTTATTAAAGAGCGTGACTCGTAGCAAGGGGGCCGAGGCTGGTGGGGGGGCGAGGGTACATAAACACTAAAAGCCCCAGGGCCGGGAACTCGTAAAAATACATGTTCCCTCAGCATACACGTCTCTCATTCTCATGGCGTTTCAGGTGTGTTGTACTATTATTATGAGTAACATCCTACAAAACAAATCCAGGGTAACCTTAAAAGGGCAGCAGAGGGAGGGAGAGGTTTTGGCAGTGTGAGGCACAGGAGTGTTAAACCAGGACCTTCATCTCTGCTCTGTTTCTCTGTCAGGCTGTTATGGCAAGGATCTTCATTGCACTGTCCTCTTAATGGCAGAGATGGAGGCAGGTTAACACAGATACACACACACTGTCACACAAAAAAATCTGATAGACAGGCAGGCAAACAGGCCGACAGATGCTCACACACTCACACACAAACTCACAGAGACCAGCCTGTTCTTTCATGCCGGTTAGAACCCAAGCCTTCTATCAAAATGACGGTCAGGCACCGGACCAAACGTTTGACTTCGGCAGCAAAAACGCATCCAAGAAACCTTCAGCGAGCCGCAGCCCTTATGAATGGGGAATAGAAAGCGCGCTGAGTGGAAAACTGTCCGTGAAAGTCCGCCTTTTCGATGCCTGATAATCAAACACTCTCCTTGGCGCTGACGCCCGCTCCGCTCCAGGATCCCTCGCTCTTTCTTTCATCCCGTCCAGCAGCCCACCCAGAGAAAACCCAGCTGCCCGGCCGCCTTCGCCCCTCCACTGTCACGCTCCCCTAATGCCCTGCATGACACGAACGCAGGCATCCTCACGCACAGGTAGGAAAACACTACAGAGAGAAAGAAGAAAAAAAAAAAAAAGAAATTGGACATGGGATAGCTCGGCAATTAATCTTTCAAATTACCTCAATCACTTAGTTAAACATGGGGGTGCTGAAGGGGTGTGGGGAGGGTTAGGGGCCTTACAGAGACTGTAGGCCACCTCTTTCTCTCCCTCTCCTCCTCCCCCATTTTCTTCTCCACCTCCAACCACCTCAGTGACCGCCGCTGTGCTGCCTTGCCCACACTTGTTTGGGGAGGCTGTTTGCTCAAATAGCCACAGCCCCCCCTGCCCCCCCACCCCCCCCAACAGGGCATCCACACCTCTGCTCCCCGCCCCCACCTTCCCAGCAGCTTTTATTTGGTGTTCTACCCAGGCAGGAGTGATGTGGTCAGGCTTGAGGCGCTCTGCCGGTCTGCCGGCTCTTCCACTGCGGCCTGCAGACACAGGGCCCGTATTGACCCAGGCGGCTGGCTAATGGTCATCGCGGGCAGCCCCGGCCTGAATAAAAGGCCTTATTTACTGCCACGGCGGAGGAGGAGGAGTGATGGCGGGGGTGGCAAATATGCGCTTCAACCCCTGCCGTTAGTTTTGGAAGGCAGCGCAGATAAAATCCATATTAAAAATCAATTTATGCACTAATAAATTCAACAGACCCACCGCAAGAGCTAGGAGTCCTCAGTGAACCCAATGTATGGCTTCTTGCTTTTCATCCACTCACCCCCACCCACCCCAGTTTCCCCTCTGCCCATTAGTAGATAAGTGAATTGCGAGGAGGTTGAACCATGAAACACTGAGCGTTGCTGTAAAAGTAAGAAGTGTGCGATGGAAAGTTGCGGAGACGTGCGTCAGTACAGTAAAGTTTTCTGACAGGGCGGCGGGTCTTATTGCTCCACCTATGAATTTTAGAATTTACTGTTGGGCGCACCTCAACCCAGCCACTTAAACCCAGGAATGTTGCTCTGGAACAGGAGGAAGAAATCATTTAAAAATGTCATAGTGATGTTGTCCAGAGTGCCACAACTACAGACTTCCACAGACTATTGGCTGTGCCAGTGCATGGTCCTATCATTCTCTTCATGTCCCCAGTCAAAACACAAACATAAACACAAACCTAGAGCATCAAGGAGATTCCACCGCGCATCAGCTTCTTGGGAAGAAAACAGGCAGTCTAATAAGCCAAACTGTCCGTGTGTTCCAGTGAATCTTTCTTTATAAACACAAACCTTATCAGGATCATCTAAATGAGCTGTTGGATTGCTCCTATTGTGCTGTGTGAAGATCCCAGAAGCTGCCTGCCGGTTCTTCCGCCCCAACCTGTAAAACATGGCTTCCATGTGACCGTGTGATGGACTGGCCGGCTAAACAAACAGGCTCTCACCGTGGGTTGCGTAGGGCTGAGTGGAACGCTTCACTGCTGCTCCAAGTGTGTTCTGGTGCCAGTGCGGTGTTCTTCACGGCTTTATCACCGTCCGTGTCTGACGGGCCTGACATGGAGACTGAAAGGAGCAGGCTGGGCTAAAACAACAAAAAGCCATTTCCCTCCAGAGACACACTGCAAAACAAATAGCCATCTCAACAAGTCATTAAATCTCATATTGAGTCTTATGATATTATTTTATGTTAAACAACTGAAACCTGCTAGTGGGGTGAGATCATTTCACTTGTTCCCAAAGTAAATCGACTTACTTCAAGCATCATTTTCTCGATACTAGTGCAGTGATCTCAGTTTCAAGATGTTGACGCTTGTTTCTAGAAAATTCCTGAAATAAGTAAAACTTTTGAAGTCGTCCTAGGCAAGATTTTTATGTGATAATACACCCATCTTAGCTTAAATCATGAAGTGGGGCTGCAACAGAGAAGATTGTCCCACCCCCCTCTAATTGAAATACCATATATTTGCCTAAATCAAAATCTGGTTTCGGGTATGGACAGTGGCAGGAAATCTTCTCCACATGCAGGATGTGGCAAATGGAAACGTAAGAGCAGGAGACAAAAAAGCACCGTCCAAAGGAATGATTCACCAAAGAGGTTTGAACCTCTCCACCGCCACCAGCCACTAAGAAGAGGAAATTTAGATCTGATGAGTACATAATTTACTGACATCACATTACATAATTCCTGTTTATTGTCTTCAAAAATTCAAAGAGTTACTTCTTGCTGACATTTGGTTCTGTCAACATGTAAAGTTACCAAGTGCAGCTTTAAGAAAAATAAGATTTTAAGACTGAATATGAGACTAGATTACTTGTTTAGATGGACATTTTTTCCATTGGAGAAGGCTTTCCATTGAGGCGAGGAGAGCAGACTGCAAGCTGGCCACATTCCCTCACTCGGTTCCCCAAAGTATCCCCAAAGTAAGATCTATTGCACTTATGATGTTATAAGATAGTCTCATTCTCTGATTCCCAATACAGGGAAGATAGGGGAAAATAATTTCTCAGCTTAATGAAGACATAAATAAATATTATTAGCATTAGCATTTGCACACTACCACTACTGTAAATGTAAAGAACGTCACAGTATGGTATTTCACATTGGGAGGCTTTCAGAAGACTGCTCACTGTATGTACGGGTGAGCAGGTACAGTATGTAAAGTGGGTGGGCAGAGAAATATCAGAGCGGCTTGCGGGAAAACGCTGAAGCTCCCACGACAAAAGCAGCGGCCAAAGTAAATGTCTGCCATCCAGAGGAAAAAGAGATTTTAGTGTTGATGCAGCAGAGGGAGGGAGGGAGGCAGATAGATAGATTGGTGTACTGAGGTGGTGGTGGTGAAGAGTGAGGGGTGGGGGGGAGGGGGGGGAGGGGGTCCGCTGGTCCCCTCAGACTGCATACACAAACACTTAACTATATGTTGGTTCATGAACACACGGGTAGAAGTGTGTGCATAAACACACTGGCAAACACAACGGCGGCTTTTGGCTGGACACTGGGGGCTCATAGAGGATTCAGCGCAAGCCCCCTCGCTAATAAAATTCACAGTGTTGGTATTAGTGAGATTTAGCAGGGAAAATAAACATTCTCCCACTCCGGCTGCTCCAGGGGGTGACTAGGCTGGCTGTGGATGTGGAGGCCAGGGGCCCCCCGCTGGCACGTACCCAAGCCGTCCGTGGTGCGCTGGGAGGTGGGTGGGTGGGGGGCTGAGCAGCTCTCCCCCCCCCCCCCCCCCCCGCGCGCTTCACCCCGGACAGGGTCACGGTGGAACAAGCCAAAGCTGACGAGCCAAAGCTTATCCACTAGTCACGGCCAACTGGACTGCGCATACGGTTTCTGCTGTATTTGTCTCTTATGTACAGCACAGAAAGTACATTTTAATGAGTAAACCAGTATAAAATAGATTCTAAAAAGGATCATTCATATGGCAAAGAAGTATGGCAAAAAGTATTTCATCAGCCTGCAAAATGGGTGCTTTATATGTTACAATATACGGCACAAGGTCTGGAGTAATGAAAGCCAATAACCATTTATGAGGCATTAGAGAAACTTTAGATTATTGGTGATCAACTCCACTGCAAACCCTCCATTAACTCCACTGCCTCCCTTAACTCTCAATAGGAGACCACTGGACACTGGAACTGCATTTTCCACTATTCCCCTCTGTGCAGTATGCATTTATTTTTTATTTACTATTTCCATTTTAGCATCCGTTGGAATCCTCCAGTGGATAACAATATAGGACTCTCAAACTTTTCTCTGGGATTTCTATATGGGATTCTCAAAGGAATCCAAATCTGATATTGTTGGTTTCAGGTTTTATTACTTCTGGTAATAGATAAAATCGTTAAATTTAACTTGACATTATTTCTCTGCCGACCTCCTGGCATGCACTCCCATCGGTCCCATTTTGAGAATCACTCTTGTGGTGGAAAAAAAGGTTGCGTGTGTTACTTCAGAGCCTCCTGTGTGTCAGTGCTCACTCATTGATCCTTGCAGAGCCGTCACAGTGACCCTGCATGTATCTAGGGCCAGGATGGCACTGGGAGCTGGCTGGGTTCTAGGGATTAGCCGTACTCTCCAATTAGAGTATTTTGATTTTCCACAAAGCCATACCAGTTAAAACAGCAAAAGCAAATGCTTAAAATAATCACTACCCCCCCACACACACACACACACACACACATACACACACACACACACAGGCATGTACACACACACACACACACACACACACACATACACCCCCCCCCCCCATTCCACTCTGCTATTTTTTTTCAGTCAGTGTGCACTGGAGCGCCTGTAATTATAAGCCTGTATATCAATCCAGATCCCACAATTACAACCAGCACACCCTGCAGTCCCGCAGAGCGCCCACTGGAGAATGGGACACACATAGACAAACACACACACGCACACACACACACACATCCACACGCATAGCTCGCCATGCCATATTGCCACACACTGCCGCGACGCCATGGCCTGCGCAACATCTGTTTTCTCACTCCCCGCCGGAACCTGCTCACCCTTTCAATTAGAGCCGCCACCAATAAAACACTCCATTGCCAAGTGGTGTGAGTTGTCTGTGTGTGTTTGGACTGTGTGTGTGTGTGTGTGTGTGTGTGTGCGTGTGAAATTTCCTCCAGGTAAAACTAGGGTAGAGCAATGACATCCTTTGGCACTACACCAGGCTAAACGAAGCATGCCCAGCAGGCCCACAGCATACGATTGTATTGATGTTTAAGCGTTGCAGCTGGAGGCATGAGGAATTCTTATGAGCTCAGGTTGATATTGGGGGGTTCAGTGTTTTTGGGAAAGGTGCCCAGAGGGGCGAGGCAGGCGCCAGGCGGCCAGGCTGCGAGGCTGCGAGGCCTGTTTCCTGCTGTATGAAGTGGAATATTAATGCGCCTAAATATCTCCCCTTAAAATCTGTGGGCAAGGCAAGATGAATGAAGCCCGCCTCGCTGCAAAAACAGCAGAGCCCTTCCTAGTCGCCACATGGGCGCAGTTGGAGCGGAATGAACTGAAGATCCATGCTCCCAAGCCCCCCCCACCCCATAAGTTTTTCCCGTTCCTCCCCTCCCACCTACCCTCCTTTATCCTCCACCCCGCCCCTTCTTCTCCCGCCACCTCCGCCCCGCCCTCCCAAACCCCCCCTCCGTCTAGCGTCTAACGATACATGACACATTTATTTATTAGCCCCCACAGAGGCGCATTCCTGGGGACCGTTTGTTGTTTTTGCCAAGTCTTTCATACGTATCTCTCTCTCATCTCCACCAATCGTTCTTTTTTTTTTTTTTTTTTTTTTCAAGCACGTTTTTTTTTTTCTGTCGTCTGAAGTTCCCGGGGGCCCTTTAACTAAGTGCATATGCCTTTGTTTTACGACTCGCCACCTCCAAACATAATAGTTTTGGAAGTAAGACCTGGGTTTACGGTCGTAGGTCTGGAGTAGTGATTATGGTGGTGCCTGTATTCATTTGGCTGGAGGGATTGTGAGTCCGCCAATAAAGGGTCAGGGATTGGCTACATATTGACAGCAGTGGAGTTGACATGCAGCGTGTGTGTGTGTGTGTGTGTGTGTGTGTATATGTGTGTGTGTGTGACGGGTCACTATGCATGTGCCTAGGCGAGGCGTGATGGGCCTATTATGAGTTTCCTGTCGCCCGCGCCTCTGATGATGTCCGCTATAAGACCTAATTACACGCACACACACACACACACACACACACACACACAGACACATCAGTTCTGCTTTCTGTCCCCTCACACCAGGCCTAATGCCCAGCACCTGTTAGCCCTGAGCAGCTGATCTCTCTCTCTCTCTCTCTCTCTCTCTCTCAGTAATGCTATCTAGAAACAAGCATTTTTACCTTTTAGTAAACACCCTAAAATTCATATTTGTCCCAATTAGATTCAAGACTTTGCTTAAATATGTAAAGTTACATGCCTGAGAAGCTGTGAAGTGAATGATGGAGCAGCACCAGCAGTAAACACAAAATAACCTTCTCCACAAGTTCATGGGAAAGTAGTTTCCTCATCATCCTCTTCATTTTCCTGTACTCTTTTCTACACCGTCGGAGAAAAAAAAGTGCTACAACCGGGCCTACCAGGAGGGCCGTGAACCCTACCTTTGTTCTCTTTAATGGTATTCTGAGATCAATTTGTTTAAATTGCCTCCATTTAACTTGTCCAAATACAGTGGTCTGAGAGAGATTGCTATCGCGGTAATTACTGAGAATGATTGGGAGCGATTCATTATGCATAAGAGGACGCGAATGTTAAATAGGGGAGCTGTGTGTGTGTGTGTGTGTGTGTGTGTATGTGTGTGTGAGAGAGATTCTGGAGATAGACCGTAGCTTAGCACAGCTGTGACCTCCACTAGAATGCCTGGAGCTGAATAGCGAATGTTTCTTAACTCTGTTGGTTTCCATTGGGGACCAGCTGAGATTCAATGGAAGAAAGAGGAATTTACACACTAGTTCTCTGCTCTGGTTAAATCTGACTGTGTGGCGTGACAATAGCGCCTGAAAGTTTTTCTGTAAGAAGCATTAGACATCAGATTCAGATTTTAATGTGGTTTTAAGAACGCGATTTCTTTTCAAAGGGAATCTTACATCTAAGTAACAATGCATGAACCAGAATGGCTGACAGCTGACATTTTCTCTCCTTTGTTTTTTTTTTTTTGTTGTGTGTCTAGTATCGCGTTTCTCCAGCCCGCGCCTGACGCCCCGGCTGAGCAGGAAGAGGGCGCTGTCCATCTCCCCGCTGTCGGACGCCAGCATCGACCTGCAGACCATGATCCGCACCTCGCCCAACTCCCTGGTGGCCTACATCAACAACTCCCGCTCCAGCTCGGCCGCCAGCAGCTCCTACGGACACCTCTCCGTCGGAGGGATCAGGTGTGTGTGCACATGTACATTTTCACACGGCAAACACAGATACACACACGGGCATACAAGCACATACATCTTGCAAACACAAAGCAAGCACTCAACACAGAGTATGATGCATCCACGCTTGCAAACCTTAGGCAGCTAGTTTACATTATATCTCTTCTGTAACTACATTGTTGTGGTGATAGTAGTAGATAGAAGTACAATCTACAAGGACTGACAGATTTTGGTTAATTATCCAGTGGAGAAGGACTTGTATACCATCCAATAAAGCAGATTTTTTAAGATAACCACCTCTTTTTCAAGTCACAGTGAAACAGTGTGTAAACAAATGAGATATCAGCTATGGAGAGAAAGGCAGTTTTATTTGATGAGCAGGGCAGAGGGGCGGGATTGGTTGGATTTTGCAATTTTTTGGGGGGGTATTTTTTGGGGCATTTCTTATTAAATAGGTGTTTATGGCATTAGAAAATAACCTGACAAAAAACGCAGAAATACCTTATAAATAGTCTTTCTCTGAATACTATCCAGTATTCCATGAAATCTCCATTAAAGATGCCATGAAATAGCTATTTTTGACCTGTCCTTTTCCCTCTTGCCCAGCCCGTCTTTCAGCTTCCCCCATCCCATCAACCCAGTGGCCTACCAGCAGCTGTTGTCCCAGCAGAGAGGTCTCAGCGCCTTCGGCCACACGCCGCCCCTCATCCAGCCGTCACCTTCCTCCTTCTCCGCCCGCCAGCACCCTCTGACTGCTTCGGCTCTGCCCACCTCCCACAACAGCTCCAACTCTGAAACAAACCAGGTGAGAACAGGGACATTTGTGGCAAGATATACAGATGTAAAGGAAATGAAGATTCATACACATACTCTCTCTTTCCCTCCTTATCTTTACCTGAGATGCCATTAGTATGGATGTGTGTGTGTGCGTGTGTGGGATGGTGAAGGGTGACTTATGAATGAATGCTACCAGACAGACCCCGCGCCCCCTCTCTCTATTTCTGTCTGTCTCTCAGTCTTTCTCTTTTTTTCTCTCTGTCTCCCACTCTTTCATCCCCTCCAAACATACATCCTGACAAAGGTGAGAAGTGCACAACAAGTTTTTTCTTCAAATCTCCAGCATAAAGGCATGAATGGGATGTGTGGCTACATTCACACTGCACCTAAAAGTGTTCCAATCCTGTGTTTTTCCCCTCACACGTGACACAGATCTGATGCTTTCTAATCCGTGTGAATAGCAAAAAGCTGCATGGAGTCGCATTTTGTCAATTCCAGTCATGAACACATTGACATCTGGTACAAAATCGCATCCCCAGGCAGACGACAAGGAGATGATAGGTGATGATATAGCCAACTTGATTGGTATTAATTCAGTCAAACCTCGAAGGCACATATAGTGACTGAAATACGAAACAAAAAATGTTACTCTGCGTTTTTTTTCGAAGCAAGGGTTTTTTCGGTGTGTTTTTTCACTGTCAGTTAATATTGTTATCAGATATGGGTTATATCCTAGAATAAATATGAGCAGTCATCCAAAAAAAAAAAAAGGTTTCACAGAATTTAAAAGAAATAAATTCTGTCAGGTCAGAAATATGCAGACACCCCCCCCCCCCCCCCAATTAGCGATTCCATCTGTCTTACTTCCTAGTGTCTCCTTGGTCTCTCTTTATCGGCCCACTGTATACACCATGGCCACTGCTAATATAAACTTCCCTCTCAGCAAATCACTCCCCCTCACGCTCCTATCAGCCGCCTCTAGCTTCAGCACTGTGTTATGCTCCGCCGACGCACACCTACAATACACACACATACGTATGCACGATTTTGCATCAGCTACACACACAGATACACTCACAAACACACACACACACATGCATTCAGTTGAGTTTCAGCAGAGATCAGAACCACATTTCCCTCCTGGTTTCCAGCCAATTGAATGAAGCGGGTGTTAGTGAAAGCATCGGGGCCCCCTGAAGCGCTGAACTCCACTGTAGCGACTGGGTGGGATTAGGAGAACCTCCCCCCCCGCACACACACACACACACACAACGCTGGACCCCCACCAAAGAGCCTCCCTACACACACACACACACACACACACACACACACAACGCTCAGCCGCTTCACATTTTGCATTCTTTCTTTTCTTTTCGTCTCCATTAGAACTTAACTTAGAGCCTTGTCTTTCTGTCTGTCTTTCTTTTGTGTTAAGAATCCGTCGGTAGATCAAAGCCCCCCCCACACACACACACACACACACACACTCCCCAGACCCCGACCCATACACCCCTCCCCACCCCCTCCCCGCCCTGAACCGAAGGGTAATAACTCCTCTTCTTTCATATTTCCTTGCGGCTTTGGCGATCATAAAGCAGTCTAAACTGTTTAGTCTCGGCGGCGGGTCGCAGTCTGACTTATGGGCCCCGGTGCCTGGCGCAGCCGGACTCCTCACATCCCTCTGCAGCGGACCACCGAGCCAAAAACAACCCTGTGGTATCTCTCCCACTTCGTTATCTGATTCTCCTGCCTCCGCCTCTCCCTCCGCCGACTGCCTGGAAAGCAGTAGCTGCAAACTGAGAGGAACACAGTGGTTTAAGAAAGCGGGTGGATGGTTGAATTAATGGACGGAGGGGTGGGAGGGTGTGAGGGTCAATGGATGGAGGGATGGATGGAGGGAAGGATGGACAGATGGATATGGATGGATGGATGGATGGATGAATGGATATGGATGGATGGTTGAGAGAATAGGCCCATGAATGGATTAAAAAATAGACAGACAGACAGACAGATAGATAGATCGACAGATAGATAGATAGATAGATAGATAGATAGATAGATAGATAGATAAATAGATAGATAGATGGTTGAATTAATGGATGGAAGGGTGGGAGGGTGTGAGGGTCAATGGATGGAGGGATGGATGGACAGATGGATATGGATGGATGGATGGATGGATGGATGAATGGATATGGATGGATGGTTGAGAGAATAGGCCCATGAATGGATTAAAAAATAGACAGACAGATAGATAGATAGATAGATAGATAGATAGATAGATAGATAGATAGATACCACTTTCTGATTCCTCTGACCCCTCCTCTTCTTTTCAGTTCCATAAATTTATGCGGACATTGTGTCACATGGGACATTACGGTGCGGTACAGGGGAGTAAAACACGTTCGTCTCCTCCATTTGACCGTCTCTCTGTCCTCGTCCGTCCCTCAGAACGCCGGTGGAGACCCGGCGGTGAGCAGCACGGTCAACCCAATGATCACCAAGAGGTCGAAGGTCAAGACGGAAGCAGAGGGACCGCTGCCCATCTCGCCCTCCTCTCAGGTACAAGGAGTCAGTAACCCTGGGGTGGTTTTAAACAAACAGAAAGTTATGTGTATTATCATCCCAGAAACATGTGGTTTTGAGAAGAAAATCTGAATCTCTAGAAAAGTTTAAAAAAAAACCCAAGTTGTCCTACCTACCATCAGGTTAAAAACATCAGGAAACATTTTCTGTGCCACTGTTGCTTCTGTTTGCTTTAAACAGTTCTCTTTTTGGATCTGTGATGACCTTCAAAAATTTCTTTTCTCCTTAAAACTACACACTGAATCTGGAATGAAAACACAGAACTTGGCTGTCTTCATCACAGGTCCAGCTACTTACAGTGAGAAAAATGTTCCTCCCACTAATTTGGCCCTAATTGATTATCAATAGTGAATAAAAATGCAGCTTTAATCGATGAGAAGAAGTGTGTTGTCACACGTTGTGATCTAGCAACAACTCATTAGGATTAAGAAGCAGATAAGATAAGAAAGATGCAAAATAGTGAAGAATGTTGCCTTTAACATATTGACCACAGCTGCAAGTGTAAGATGCAGTGTGTGTGTGTCTGTGTGTGTCTGTGTGTTTGTGCCTACCCATGCATACACTTGTCTGTTTCCCTGCTCCCTCCTGACCAAGTCCTGTCCCCTTCTTGCAGGACCACGGCGGAGGGATCCTGGACCTGAGCGAGGAGCTGGACAAGGACGAGTGTAAACAGGAGCCAGAGGCCATCTATGAGACCAACTGCCACTGGGAGGGCTGTGCCAAGGAGTACGACACCCAGGACCAACTGGTTCATGTGAGTATCAGGCCCAGCGGTTGACTTTGCAGCCTGCGTGACTTGTAACTACAGTACAAATTACTGGAAAAGAATGAGAAAGTTATTTATTGTGACCCAGAAACGGAGAGAGGGTTTGCAGCCCATAAAACTGGAAATTCTCCTTTGAAAACACAAACTGTTTGAGGTTAGACCAGCACATCAAGGCAATTGCGGACATCTTTTGTCTTGCTTTTGTGGATGCACTCCATGTCATCAGGGTTAGCAGCTTCTTAGTGGAGTGAAAGTAATTTCTGAAGTATGCCCCCAAAACAAACACTCCACACCATTCCATTTTACTGCCTAAAAAGTGGAAAGTTCAAAAAAACTCCTCTGCTACTCATTAAATCCATGCTGATTGAGTCTGGTCAGAGAGCCGTCCAGTAACTGATCCTTTCCTGTTGGGTTGACACGCGTCAGGTTAATGAGCCTGCCGGCTCTCCCCAAGCTCAAGCCCAAGCCCTGCAGCTGTGCTTCCCCCCCCTGCCCCCAACCCTTCCACCCCCTGACCCCTGACCCCTAACCCCTGGCTCTCAGCAACACCCCCAACCCCTGAAGCCCACGGGGCCGGCCGTAAATCCATCGTCATGCCAGCAGCTCTGGAGTTTAAGAACCCTCCACGCTCCCTCCTTTCCCCTCCCTGGTCAGGCCAACTTCACTCCTTGCTTTCCGCTTTCCTATTGGTTGTGAGCAGTGATGGGGTGTCCCAGCCCAGCAGTAGGAGGGCATGTGTCAGGCCCGGGGTCCAGACAGAGAGACTCTAACCCAGGTCCTGGCAGACCCAGAGAAGGATGGGAGTGGGTGGAGGGGTTGCTATGAGCTGTTACAAGTCAGGACCAGAGTCACCTTTAAGAACTTTGAGTCCCATTGCCTCTGCCCCGGCCCAAAGCTCAGAGGGCTTGCCAGGATTAGTGAGTCGGCTAGCAGAAGGTCTCTGGTGTGAGGTGTGGATGGATAGGTGAGGCCAGCGCATACTTAAACCCTCACTGGACTAGGGGAAAGGAAGCCAGCAAGGAGAGCTCCAAGAAATAAAGCCAACTACATCTATACTGTTCTAAAATAGTTTCAGAGAGAGTTGCTCATGAATCATTCTTTTTAAAAAGTCTATCTATCTTTCTGTCTATCTATATATCTTTCTATCTATTTACTTTTGCAAACCAACCAGAAAGCCAGGCGTGTAATAGCTGGGAGTTTACTGCCAAAGCTCCCGACAGCGGTTCAGCAAATCTCCCTAAGTGCATCCAGGGTTTCACACAATGTTCTCACCATATCGGCAAATCACACACCTTTGGGTTACTCTGGCTTCTACTTAGCCAAAGTAATCCAAGAGCCCCAAATTATGGATTCACTCTGGTAGGAAGAGTGTATAACCTGAAAATAGAGGCTTCTGCTGGGCCACACACTTGTTTCCACTCCTCCTCCTTCACCCGAAATAGATCTCAGCAGAATCGTCGACCACGGCGCTTTTTCGCTGGTGAAGAACCGGCCACATAAGTGGAGCATTGTGGGCCTTGATGTCCTGAGGAAATGAAGTGGTTCCTCTGGGTGTGTGGATATTTGCATGTGGCGCACGGGATGAGAGCTTTTAAGTGTATGACTGTTGGGTAACGTGTGTGTGTAAGTGTAAGTGTGTGTGTGTGTCTGTAACATGAGTTGGTGGAGTTTGGGGCTAAAACCTGTTGTGCCTGAGGGCATAATTAAGGGCTCAGGGAAAATGCAAAGGTGCTCTGGGTAATATGCCGTCGCCTTATATGCCTTGACAATGTAGCAGGAACGACTGACCACCTCCTCCTCCTCAGTGCAAAATTATTTATCTTAACAAGTCAACCTTTAGGTTTCCTTCCACATCTCTGATGGCTCATGTCAAGTGTGATTTTGTGTAAGCTCAGTGGCAGACAAGCTAATTCAGGACTGATTTAAGTGTGGGCATCACACAGGAAGCACTCTGTGTGTCCCACTGACTTCCTCATCCAAAAGAAAGTAAGGAAATTGGGAGATAAATGCAAGTCAAGTCGTTACAAGCTCCTGTTGCTGATCCCTTCCACTGGGATCTGAGGAAGTTCCCTTTCCTTGTGAAAAACACACACACGCACAAACACAAACACACACACACACACACAGCCTGAAAAAACAGACACGGTGCTACATTATAGTCTTTTGTCTCCTGTTGACGGATGCATAATAACTGTCAGCCATGATGGATGGCAGTGTCACTCACAATGTGTGTGTATGTGTGTGTGTGCATGGACATATGCAAGTGGGAACATCTTCTGGTGGGAAAAAGACGAGCTTTTGCTGACTCATTGTTCTTAGTAACATACACACACACACGCCATACGTACCACATACACACACACACGCTCACACACACACACACACATACCGGGCATCCTCTTCTCAAACACGTTGTGATGGTTGAATCGCCTCGTTGCCTCCTCAGCACATCAACAACGACCACATCCACGGGGAGAAGAAGGAGTTTGTGTGCCGCTGGGAGGAGTGTTCGCGCGAGCAGAAGCCCTTCAAGGCCCAGTACATGCTGGTGGTCCACATGCGCCGGCACACAGGGGAGAAGCCGCACAAATGCACAGTAAGGAACTCGTCTGCCTCCGTTACTGACTGGCTGGATGACTGGCTGGCTGACTGACTGGCTGACTGACTGACTGGCTGACTGACTACTGCAACTGACTGATTGGCTGACTAAAACTGTAACTGACTGACTGACTGACTACTGCAACTGATTGATTGGCTGACTAAAACTGTAACTGACTGACTGACTGACTGACTGACTGACTGACTGACTGACTATTTTAATTGACTAGCTGACTGACTGGCTGACTACTGCAACTGACTGATTGGCAGACTAAAACTGTAACTGACTGACTGACTGACTGACTGACTGACTATTTTAATTGGCTAGCTGACTGACTGGCTGACTACTGCAACTGACTGATTGGCTGACTAAAACTGTAACTGACTGACTGACTGACTGACTATTTTAATTGGCTAGCTGACTGACTGGCTGACTACTGCAACTGACTGATTGGCAGACTAAAACTATAACTGACTGACTGACTGAATGACTTGCTGTTGCAACTGACTGACTGACTTTCTGACTAACTAGCTGGCTGACTGACTGGCTGACTGGATGACTGACTGACTTCTGTATGTGACAGACTGGTTGCCTAATAGACTACTGTATGTATCTGATTGACTGTCTGACTGACTGACTGACTGACTGACTGACTGACTGACTGAATGAATGACTGATTACTGTAACAGACTGACTTC
Organism: Centroberyx affinis; assembly: GCF_046629955.1. Classification (NCBI taxonomy): domain Eukaryota; kingdom Metazoa; phylum Chordata; class Actinopteri; order Beryciformes; family Berycidae; genus Centroberyx; species Centroberyx affinis. The sequence goes on along the minus strand of NW_027281483.1, from coordinate 86,120 downwards.
TGTATGTGGCAGGCTGGTTGACTAATAGACTACTGAACGTATCTGATTGACTGACTGATTAGCTGGCTGGCTCACTGGCTGACTGCCTACTGTACTTAACTGACTGACGAACTGGTTGACGGACGGACTGCTAGAGCTGAAGTTCAGCCTCTATCAGCCATGCAGTCTTTACAGCCTTTCCCTTTGGCTCAGGGAAACCAATGGTGAAAAAATATAATGTTCTTCTGATTCTCTGTGTGCTTATCACCAGTGATATTTTCCATGTTGATAATTCATTGGGGGTTTTTTTCTGAGGCCTTCATTCGCTGTGTGAAGATAAAATTGAGAGCCTGTTTTCTTGGCTTCAAAGCTCGTCCACGCGGTCTTGTGAGTCCATTAAAAAAGACGACTTCTGAAGGGGGGAGTTCAGAAAGCTGATTGACAGCGTGGGTGTGTAATTAAAATCTAAAGATGAGCAGGGGGCCATGGGTCCTTATTAAGAGCATGCTGTATATTCTCTGTGCACAAATCCCACATGCATCCTCTCATCGCATTCAAACTCTAGGCCTCTTTCCCCCCCCCCCTCTCGCTCTTCTCTCCCCTCATCCCCTTTTCTCTCAAGTCTTCTTTGACGGGAGAATCTTCGACTTTTATATCCACTTTTTGAGCTAATCTAATTTGATCCTCTTTCACTTTCAAAACCAATTACGCTCACAAAGCCTGCTCTGAAGGAATACCAAATTATGGCTTGTACAGTACAAGTGAATACAAAGGCTAAACACAGAAGAGTGCAACACTTTGTCTCAACAAAGCACTCCACAGTGCCAGACAAAGAGCTCTACCATACCTCACACTTTGTTTAGATATTTCGTATAATAACCCTTTTTACCAAAGTGTAGCAGTGCTTTCCTTTTGTGTGGTGTGCCACAGTAGGTGGGCAAGGTTCCAAGACTAGATTAAATTTGAAAACTGAAACGCACAGACTTGGGGGGTTTTTTTCTCAGCCCTTTTCGCTAACCAGCAGCAGACAAAATAGCACAACGCTCACGCAGTCGATCTCACTGTCTGTCTGTCTGTCGACTGCCTGTCTGTCTGCAGTTCGAGGGATGCGCTAAGGCTTACTCTCGCCTGGAGAACCTCAAGACCCACCTCAGGTCCCACACCGGGGAGAAGCCGTACGTGTGTGAACATGAAGGCTGCAACAAGGCCTTCTCCAACGCCTCGGACCGGGCCAAGCACCAGAACCGCACACACTCTAACGAGGTACGTGGACCCACACGCATTCCCCACAGATGACTGACTGACTGGAGAGGATTTCACTGCATTTGATTTGATCTCATTTGAGCCGCCATCAGTTTAGTGTTCTGTGTACTATCATTACAATATTTACTGTGTAATTTGGTCTTTATATTTGTTCTATTCACTTTTGGAGACAGTTCTAAGTGTTGCACAATAGTACTTTAAAAAAAAAAAGGTACCATATCCCACAAATAAGCCAAAAATTATGATGTTCTTAGTTATAAGTATATTGAAGTTTTAATTTATGTAGGGCTCAAATAAGATTAGAAACATTTTGGAAAATCAAATGTTCATATGACATATGTCCTTTCTGTGATGAGCTAACTTTTGTTTTTGTGGTTTCATGGACTATTTTCCATCCAAGCATTCTCTATTCAAGACATCTGTGATTAAAGCACAATTCCGTCCCTCCATTAGTCATAGTAAGAACTGTGTAAAAATCCCTCTCTCGGCAGAAACCGTACGTGTGTAAGATCCCGGGCTGTACCAAGCGCTACACGGACCCCAGCTCTCTCAGGAAGCACGTGAAGACGGTCCACGGCCCCGAGGCCCACGTCACCAAGAAACAGCGGGGCGACGTGCCCCCGAGACCGCAGCCGCCCAAAGGTAACGGAGAGAACGAGGCGAACGCCAAGCAGAGCGGCAGAGGCCTGGAGGGCAAGACTGAGGCCAACAGCACCTCTAGAGGAGTGGAGGACTGCCTGCAAGTCAAATCTATCAAGACTGAGAACTCCATGGTAAGTCCTGATCAGATAAACCAAAAAAAAAGAAGTGATCCCAAGCAGATCTGCGTCTTTTATTGTTGGTATAAAAGATGTAGAGGTGATATGTGTTTGCGGGAAACTTGTGTCTTTATATTGATTTTAAACTATTTGATTCATTGCACCAAGAAGGGAAACATAACGGTCAATGTGTTATTCCTTTCAGCTATGACTAACTCATGACTAATTATCAAATTATCAATGTCACCTGTTAATATAAGATGATCATGTTACTGCATGGCGTTGTGTGTTGTTTGGGCTTCAGCATATGATTCAGAGGCCTTGTAAAACAGATGCAGGCACGCTCCTATTCTTCTCATCATGTTTCCACTTTACTAACATTGCTCTGAGATGGGATTTTTCAATGCCGATACTGTCTGTCCCATTCCTAACTCACCTCTCTGGTCACTGCTTGAACGTGCTTCTCTCTCCCCCCCTTATAACTTTCCTAACGGACAGACTTCACTGAGGTGAGCACTGCAAATATCTCTCTGCCTCGTCACAGCTCAGCATGGGAGGAGTGCAAATGTTTCAAGCTACATCATTACATCCTTGCATGACAAAAAACTGTTTGCATGAGAATCCATTTTCACATATTTGAAACATGTTCCTATGCATATGACTGGAGCACACGTGTGCACAGACATAGACACACACACACACACACACACACACACACAATCGCACACTTGCATAAAATGAGATTCCTCTGTGGGCCAGATCTCTGGCAATAGCTTCTGTAGGGCGATGATAAAAGTCATTGTCACATTAATATTCAAAGACTGGGACTGTTTTAGCATGTGTGCTGAACAAATAGTGCCAGCATCAAGCTGTGATCAAGACTCTTTCTAGTTCATTTTGGGCCAGTTTGAATTACTGTCAGCACTGGACTGCTGCTCGCACAACTCATCCATTATCCACTTGTTTTCTTGTAAATAAATCAAACTCATCTGTAATGAATGAGATTATGGAACTATAGTCCTACATTAGTTATTACAAAACACTGAGACAATCAGAATTTCGTAACTGTGGTAATTATTTCATTTTGGCAGCTTAAGAATTTTAACAATAAGAGTGATCTCATTGGCATGAGCTTTAATGATAGTTTGTTATAGAGCTGGGGTATTTTTTCCATACATTTCTTTCTTAAATTTTACATCTTTCTATTTTGGTGCGTTTTTCATGGCATCCATCCAGGTGGCAAATTGTTATCAAGGTTACCGAGATCTGATAAAGATCTTCTGCATCGCGGAAGATTGAACCATCTGCCACTTTCATTCATAATGAAGTGTCTCTAGTTGGATCAGCCGCACTAATATCAACCTCTTCCCCTCCTGTCCTCCAACAGACGTATCAGTCCAGTCCTGGTGGCCACTCGTCATGTAGCAGTGAGCCGTCGCCTCTCAGTAGCGCCAACAACAACGACAGTGGGGTAGAGATGGCCATGCACAGCGGGGGCAGCTTCGGGGACCTCAGCGCACTGGATGAGTGCCCCATGGTAGACTCCACCGTGCCCGCCGGGGGCCAGCAGGCTGGGATGGGGCTCCAGCTGAGGAAGGCTGGGGGTCACGGTGGCGGAGTCACCATCAAGCTGGAGAACATCAAGAAGGAGAGGTTGAAGACAGTGAGGGACGCCTGCCCCTGGGCCAACTCGGCACCTCAGCCACCGCAGGGCCATCGCAACAACACCAAGCTGCCTCCCATACCCGCAGTCGGTAAGTGTGGAGGGTTGAGGAGAATTGTTTGCTGTCATTTCATATGGTTGAGTTGGGTTTACTAGGTGAGGAAGCTTGTGTGGATAACTGACTGAGTGGCATGGTGTTCCTAGTGATTAGAGCAACTCTCCAAAAGGTCACAGGTTCACTCCTTACAGCAGACATGTGTGCAGTGGAAGTGTCTTGTTCATGACCTGCTCACTCTATATCAATCTGGATCACAACACCAGACAAATCCCTACACTGGAAACTAAATGAAAAATGACTGATTTATAAGTATATTGTTCTATGGATGCATCGTATTACAAAAAAGATGAACTGAATAAAGGAGGAATTAAGGATTCAATTTTTTTAATCTATAGCCCTAAACTGTGTACTATTCTCTATAGCAAGTAGCAAGCTATGAAATAAATGTTTAAAAAATTTACAATTTACATTTGCACATGCACATTGTATAAGCAACATTGACCATTTTGATCAATATTTTGGTGTCATTAGTTGGTGTCATTATATAATAATGATAATGATAATGATAATTTATTTTATTTATAGAGCACCTTTCATACAAGGACAGTAGCTCAAAGTGCTTTACAGGATGGCAAAAGAAAACAGATAAAAGTGACATAGTATGACATAGTAGTAAAAGAAACAATAATGTTTAATATCTAACGATATTCCCTATGTCTGCCAGGTTCCCTGCTGGAGAGCTCCAACATGATGAGTAGTTTAAGCGGCTCGTACCCTGGCCAGCGTATTGGCGACCTGTCTTCCTGTGAGGTGACGGTGCTGAATCAGCTGAATGAGCGGCGCGACAGCACCACCAGCACCATCAGCTCAGCTTACACCTTGAGTCGGCGCTCCTCCGGTATCTCACCTTGCTACTCCAGCCGGCGCTCCAGCGAGGCCTCCCAGTTCGGTGGCAACCGCCACAACAACATCAGCTCGGCTGACTCCTACGACCCCATCTCCACTGACCTGTCCCGCCGCTCCAGCGAGGCCAGCCAGTGTGGAGGGGGCAGTATCAGCGGAGGTGGCGGAGGAGGTCTCCCGAGCCTGCTCAGTCTGACCCCGGCCCAGCACTACCGCCTCAAGGCCAAGTACGCTGCCGCAATCGGCGGCGCCCCACCTACCCCACTCCCCAACATGGATCGGATGAGCCTGAGGACCCGCATGGCGCTGTACAACGACTCCCAGGAGAGTTCATCCCACCTATTCCATCACCCACCCTCCATGGTCGTGCCCCGGCGCTGCAGTGACATCGGATACGGCACCCAGAGCATGATGCCCCACGAGGTACCCGCCAACCTGCCCCGCCGTGCCAGTGACCCAGTGCGTCGGCCCACCCTGGACCCCCTCTCCCTACCTAGGGTCCAGCGCTATAACAGCATGAACAGCATGAACCCGATGAATGCTCCATCTGCAGCAGAACGCTACCGGGGGCTGGCAACGCAGGGCTACACGCGTTCTGACGGCAGCCTGCAGCGCCACCCATTCGTCCCCAGGCCACCCAGCATTTCTGAGAATGTGGCTATGGAGAACATGGCAGTAGATGGGATGGTGATGGGGGGGGACCAGGGTGGGGAGGATGATATGGTGCTTCCTGATGACATGGTACAGTACCTCAGGTCCCAGAACACTGGCCCCACAGGCCACAACACAGGGCAAACAGACTACCATTCCAGCAACCAGACCCAGGGTTATCAGACAGGCATGCCCCCTCCACAGCAACCATTCTATGGGCAGAGGAGGATGGCCATGGTGGATGCCACAATGGCCCAGTCTGGACAGGACCTGCAGTCCTGCCACATGAGCCCCAGCAACGGCTCCCAGCAGCCCTTCCCAGCTCCATCGGACAACATGAAAAAGCATAACATGCCAGTGCAGTGGAACGAGGTGAGCTCAGGCACTATGGACGCCACAGCCAAGCTTGCCAAGCAGCAGCAGCATCCTCTCAGGGGGAACCTAGCCGTTGTCCAGCAGAGGCACAACTTTGGTTCCTTCCAGGCACAAGGCCAGGGCCTGGGCAGCAACCAGCAGGTAATGCCTATGAATCAGAATATGACTATGCAGGGGTATGCACACCGCAATAACCAGAGGATGATGAACATCTCCCTCCAGCAGCAGCAGCAGAGGCAATGCAGCAATGTGAACTTTAGCGAGCAGATGAGCCCCCAGCAAGGCATTGGCCAAGAGCCAATCCCAAACTCCATATCCGGGAACACTAGCATGAGACCTCCGTATAACGGTATGGCAGATCAGAGTAATCCAGAAATGCCATGTTACAGAGCAAGGACACAGGTTGATGGGTATCCTCATATGAACCAAGTGGAGCAGCAGCAAAATTACAATGTTCTCTCCCAGCAGCAGCCCAGTATCCATAATGGAGGCAGAGGTATGTTACAGCCCAGGCCTCCCATGGAGCCCAAGTCTGTTGCCAGACAACACGCAGGGTCCAGCACGATGCAACAGAGCCGATTCCCCCAGTCGTCTGATTCCAGCCACAGTCGTGCTAATAACACCTCGGAGGCCAGCCCAAAGAGGCCCAGCGGGTCAGCGGCCCACAATGGCACCTCTGAGAACCCCAACTCTGCCATGTTCTACACAGGTCAGATCCACATGTTCGAGCCTAATTCCGCCAGCTTTGATGACCCCATGTCCCCCTGTGCCAGCCAGGACCCTGCTAGCAACGACAGCACGGCTGCAGCCAACATGGCATCTCCGGGAGTCAACCAGGTCACCAGCAGCACGGTGGATTCTTCCACTGGTGGCTCTGGTGCCACGGAGCACGCCCAGATCGACTTTGACACCATGCTGGACGACGGGGACCACTCCAGCCTCATGTCGGGCACGCTGAGCCCCGGCCTCCTCCAGAGCCTCTCCCAGAATTCCTCACGCCTCACCACCCCTCGCAACTCCGTCACCCTTGCATCCGTACCGGCAGGGATCGGTAACATGGCCATCGGTGATATGAGCTCCATGCTGACAGCCTTGGCTGAAGAGAGCAAGTTCCTCAACATGATAAGCTGAGAGCGATTGAACACCTCATGATCCATCCAGTCTTAACCATTTCTACATCAGGAATATATGGACTACAGAAAAAAAAAAGCACTGATTGAACAATGCGAAACTGGTTATTTCAAGAGTTTTTCCGACATTGTCCATAGTATCTTATGTTTATCCTGTAATATTTGCTTCAGATTATTGTATGTTGCGTTGAAAAGTTGAAAGTAAATATAGCAAGGGTTAAGGATCATTTTCTATCACTATTTGTTAAAAAGCCATACTTTTTATCTACAAATATATGATAGACCAGGGTATATAAATGCATCTACAAATAATGGCCATTCAGTATTTGTTGGTGTAATAGCCCTTTACAAAGCGGTGCACTGAAAGCAGTTCACATAGTGCCTTGCTGACGAAATCAAGGTTGAGCATTTTGAACACAATGAACTGACATGCAAACAAAGTTACCAGGAAATGGACATGATATGGAGATATCAGATAATATTTTCTCATTATGACCTTTATGTTTATAGATTATACTGTATGGTACTTGCTTTAAATTATGCTAAAGACTCAGTTTGATGTTTAAACATGAACCAATGTGGTTCTACAACGTTATGATCCATGGATATTAAGTGCTTTTGGAGCGCGGTCCGAGCTCTCGGGGATGGCATTGTAAAATCAGATTTCCTTCGGTCGCCCTCTGGAACGGAGGCATTAGCTCTCTATGGGCCCATCTCACAAGGATGAATGATTGAGAAGGACAAGGATATGCCTCTGTGTTAGTCTGTCAGGGCACATGGACCCCCGTGTCTGACGAGGAGCATTCTCTAAAAGAATATACAAGTACCTCTGTGTGTTCCCAGTAGAGATCCAAACCTAATTAACACATTCATACCACCCCCCCCCCTCCCTGCAGCCCGTACCTCCCCTGGGCTCTGGATGAACTACAGAGGGTCCAGGACGGGACTCAGACTTTGATAATGAAATCGTGTTTAGGACAGAGCGAAGATCTAGCCCTGCAACCTCCTCAGTCTTGTTATGTTTGCTGAATTTGAAAGTAGCCTTTAAAATGTGTGTGTACGCTACCATCCACTTTTACTATGCTCAGTGTGTGTGTGTGTGTGTGTGTGTGTAAGTGTGAGTGTGTATATAGCTTTTGTACATTTCAAATACAGTATCTCCTTTTTTTCTGTTTAAATCCAAAAGCCTTGTGTTGTGTCTCCTTTGAAATCACATGACCCACATGAAAGTAAGTGTCGTTATTTAAACTCCAACCAGGAGCTAATGAATTCCAGGCAGCAGAAAAAAACATTGTGTCAAAAGGACTCATCTCTGGGTGTGTGTCACTGAATGGATTTATGTAATTTTTTCTGTACTAATCACACACGTGAAGACCACTGTAGCCATGCTGATCAGGCTTAAACCCTATGCTCATGAAAATACTATTAATCACTGTGTCAACTAAAGTCCTTTAAAACAAACGTACACATCACACTAATTTTTTGAATTATTTTAGGAGCTATAGCATAATTAGAAAACACTAATTGATAGGGCGTGAAGGTACCTAATTTGCAAAAGTTAATCTCCCATTTTTGCATGCTCCATTTTTTGTCTGAGAGCCATTTCACCCTAGATTGCTCTAGGATGGCTGTAGTGCATATGCTTGAATAATGGAGGGGCAAAGTTTGTTTTCGCTTTGAAGCCCTGTCTTTCATCTCCATACATCACAGTGCATCTTTCTACCTCATACTCTGCTAATGAAAAGATAATGTGTATCTTATGGGGGCTTCTGTAGTTATGTTTTTGTATCCCCAATTCTTCGCTGTGCTTGCAAGAGCAAAAAAAAAAAATTGAACTCCTGTCTGAAAACTCAGGCGAAAAAGGATACTCCAAACGCTCAAAATGCATACAGAGCAGTTTCTAAAGTTAGCTGGCGTGTTGTCCAAAATTAACAGTGGCAGGCAGGCCCCGAGGAAACGATTTTGGGAGCAACATAAAACACGGTATAGGAAAGGAGAGAGAGGAAAAGAGGTGGAGCAAGAAAGAGGAGAGGAAAAGAGAGAGAGGAAAGAAAGAGAAGAAGAGAGCTAGAGCAAGTAAGAGGAAGGGAGAGAGAGACAAGAAAGAGCTAGAGAGAGGGGCAAGGGATGGGGGGGGGGGGGGGGGGGGGTTGAGCAAAGATGCATTGAGTGCTAAAAGAAAGAGAACAAATGATTTTTAATTTGACAGCAAATTCAGCTGAGGACTGGTTTGAAGTGGAGCCCACTGATTGCTCTTGCCACCGGAATTCCTTATTCTTTCAGAGAGAGGATGGGAGAAAAATAGCCCCGGGGTAAGGAATCTCACCAGAGAGGAGAACAAGAGGTTAGTGAGGCAGCCGAGCTGATCAGAAATGGGCAAGGCGCTTATTAGACAAGCACACAGATGAGGTGAGATAGTGTACAATGAGGCTGTGGAGCACACAACCACATACACAGTACCCAGACGTTGCCTACGGTGCATCCATATGTGAATACTTAAAGCCAGGGCAAAAGGGTCGTAGTTCATAGAGGCTGTTTCCCTGGACAATGCTTACCACAATACTGAGGTTTAGAGTGAAGAGTTTCATTCCAAAGTGAGATATCAACCCGTTTGGAACACCAGCTCAAATTATTACTGACATGAAATGAAATCTCAATATGGAATATTACTGAAGCTATCCGAAGGGCTTTACATATATGTTAGTTACGTATAGAACAATGAATATCAGGTAACATTTACTTTCTCAATGGTTATATAGTGTTATATGAATAAAACCCCTCAATCACTCAAGCACATCTGATCTTGAACCATTTGTGACCCTAAACCGATGAGGGTATATACTATGTGATGATTTGGTCCCCAATAGTTGCTGTGCATGCAGCATTTCCCGATAGCCAGAGAGCGATATCATAGACAGTCTCCACACCCAAGGAAAAATATTTGTTTCTTACATCTAAGAGGTTACAGTGACCCACAAATTAATTGTAGACTTCAAAACATGTGGAGCACATGCAGAGAGGTAGTTGTAATGCTCAATAATATTTGTAGTGGAGCAAGCATAAGACATTCAGATCTAATGATTCAACACCAGTCTTCTTCATGTTTTTTTTTGTGTTTTTAAGCCACACAAACATCCCAATCCTCCCGTTCTCCAAGGCCTAAACACACTGGAGAGGAGAAGGGGAAGCATCCCATCTCCATCTCTGGAATCCCCTTCCTGTCTGCTCAGCTGTCCCCAAGTTGGCCAACCACTCACTGTAGGGCTCTAAAACATAGCTGCCCGGTAAGCAGAAGGCATTCAGAGGACGTCAGCTGTTGATTGAGGACGTTCACCAGACAAAACAGCTCACCAGAGGTGCACAGGGTTAAGTGGATGACAGATTGTTGTCCTCAGCTGACCCACAATGTAACAAATGCAATCTTAGTGCTGAGATGCTACTGGGAAAGCCAGCTAGTGTACATGAAAATAGCTTATCATATAATGTACTCATAGATTAAAAGTGCAATAAGTAAGATTTTTACTGTCTCATACCACAAAATCACATAGATCTGCAGGGGGTTGATAGGATTATTGATCAATACCAATGACTCCACAGTTACTTCACCAGGTGCTGAGATTTCTGACTTTCAAAACAAAAACCCCCCACCCTTTTACTTCTCTTACTTGCTCAGTGATGGAAGACGGTGCTACATGTGAGCAACTGGTGTCACAAAAGCAAAAGACAAAGCAGTACAAAAGACAAAGCAAAGACAAAGCAGTACTACCACTGCAGCATTTTGCATCATGATATATTATTTGTTCACTAGATGTTTCTGTTGGATCTCTGCTGTAATTAGCTAGCTTACACATCTCTACTGTGAAAATGTGACTTTATTATTTGTGTCAATTACACGCCATCTTTAACTTATTTGTGGTTAATTGCCAACCATATTAGATTTAGTTTGGTGTCAGTGAACCTTTACAGCTTCAATGTGCCTTATAAGAGGAATTCATGTTTTTATGTATGTTCACTAGGGAAAGCATCTATTGCTTTAGTAATCACTCAAAATCACCATATCCCCCAACTCTTCCCACTTGGGGAGAATTGAGTTACTCAGCAGTTCACCAGATCCCAGTGGTGTGTGAACAGTAGCACATTGTTTGTGTTGACAAGCTACTATAGGGCCTTCTCAAATCCACAGTTATAAGAATCTTTTTGTTGTGCCAGGGTTAGGAGTTTGATCACGACTGGGTCCACACATGCATGGTGCTGTAACACACTTTGGATAAAGGTGTCCACCAGTTTGCATATGTTATACTGCAATGTTGTGAATTTAAATTGCTTTTATGAAAATGTCAGTGGGGCAGCAGGACAAAATTCTGAATGAGACTGATAGAGAGATCATGACAGTACAGATTAAAAGTCATTCCATTCAAACGTATCTGGGGCTATTTGAAGAAACAACGGAGTGTGTCACATTTTGCTCTCTGACCTCTGAGGGCAGGTCATCATAATAAAGCAATTCACTGGACTGGGGGCTGCCGTGTCCTTCTCCCAGGGCTTGGTTCAGTCTCTCATCAAAGGCTTCCTGCGTGGAGCCCTGTGCCTACTGAGATCAGAGGGACGTGACCCGCGTCTGAGTCAGGGTTACCTACTCCTCCTATAGAGCCTTGGCCTATCCTGCTGCAGCCCCTGAGGGCAGAGTGTGCCCCGCTAAACTCTGGAAGAGCAAGAGTTATGATCAAGCCGTCCAGAGCCTAGGGGATGTCTGCGATGAAGGGCCGCATTGTGGCCTTCCCCGGGGGTGTAAGAGTTGAGGGGCAGTCCCTAACCCAGATCGCGACCTCTCTTAGGTTATCCTCTATAGCTGGCCAGAAGGCAGGTCAGATGCTATGAGAGCTGTGCCATGAGTAGGCCATTGAGGAATGCCACCGTTCGACTGAAGCCGGGGGGATCTTCTGATTGAAGGCTTATGTGAGCGAGAGTGAGAGGCGGGAAGGGATGACCTCGTCTGAGCTCTCGGTCAGCGAGGTTTAGAGCTCCTCTTTTATGCTTTTTAGACTTTCCCTTTTCCTGTTGTAATTGGCGCAAGAATGTACACCCACTCATCACCCCACCCACTGCATTTCCCCTTTGAAATGGATGATGTAGCAGTGTTCGCAAGTCAGGCTAATCCTTAAAGCATAAGTGCGTATTCACTATTGTCTGTGGAGCACAGAGCCATAAAAAAAACAAAAAAAACAAATTACTGTTACAAATGGCATAATATGTACCTATGTTTTCGAAGTTAAAGACTGATACTGTACATCTGTTATTGTGGCAAAGAAAAAATGTACTGGGTAAAGACCACAGGGAGTATGGGCAGTTCCGTTTTTGCTAATGTTCACTTGGTTTGGCTCACTCATCTTTTCTCCTGGCCACATTAACCCAAGCACCTCCCCAAACTGTGAAAACCCTCTCATTTCAGTGTTTTTGCTTCTTCTGGAACAAACTCACTAATACGGCAAAGACGGTTTCCCACCCAAAACCTGAACCCTTGACCTTGTTCAGGGGATGGGAGACCTGTGCTGTAGCCGCCGATTCTCCACAGTAGGCTAAAGATGTACAAGCCTGCTGTGGAGGGACTAGTATTTTCACGTCCCCACCATTGTAATTATACACTGGAAACGCCAACTGAAGTTAGAACAGCTGAGCGCAGCTGAGAGATAGTAGAACAACTGGGCTTTAAAGAAGAAGCACTCTCCTCCAGAATTTTACCCCCGTGACCTTACAAACAGACTCTACTTTCAGGTGTTTCTTTTCCTTTGACCACATAGGAAGGGATCAGGGCTGGGATTCCTTAAAGCAACTTAGCTCTAAGATAATTTTCGTGCCATCGTAAATCAATGGAACAAAGAGGATCTTGGTGCTAGGATGCATTTGGGAAACCAACCCCAGCTAAGGATTTGGGGTCAGTTACCTTCAACTGTAGTAAGAGTCCCCACAGGTGACTTCAGTTTAGCATCAGGCCCGACCATACCATCTCACAAGTATCATATATTCCCCCCTCTGTTCCCCAGGGCTGGAGGCAGGAAAGGGGGTCTGATGCAGCAGAAATCAGCCCAAACAAAACACAGATTGTTTCCCTCCGTACAATGCACAATGGTCCACTTGCCAAATAAAGTTCCTCTTTTCAGCACACACGGCACGGTCTGTGTAGAAATGGTAAACCACTGTGGCATTGTTAGGGGCAAGGAACCAGTGTTGCATATGTCCTGGAAATAGTGCCAACACGTGGGATGTCGTCTATTTCGAGATACTACTGCTTAAATCACTGAAATTTGGTTAGACTTTACCTAAAAATGCATAAAAGGTTTCTCAACATCATCTATTCAAAAGTCTTTTGCCAAGGAAGGCTAATAGATAGGTTAGGACTATCTCATTATGCTAATTGGTAAACATAATAAAAGGGAAATTAAACTATTTATCATCACCCTTAAAGCCCTTAAATTTAGTGCTGATATCATACTGATTCCAAATATTTGAATATTTTTATTATATAAGGTGATTGCATTGTAATTACATGGTAATAGGGAGACTAAATGACCAAATACAGTATGCAGTGTCAAATGCAGTGCACAGCTTTTAGAGACTGAAAAGAAATCAAGGGGCACACAGAGTGTCATGAGTTAGCACTTAATCCCTTTGTCTCGATGCGTGGTAGAGCATGTAGCTGCTCACAGAGGCCAGTTTTGAAAAGCTTTTCCCCTCATCATATACTGTGCATACACTGCAGAAAAAGAAATTCTATTCTATTTAATAAAATTTTTACTTCCTGTCAAAGACGTGGCGGAGCGTCAGCGCCACTGGGATTTGCTCCAACAGCATTTTAAATGTCCATCGCCCGAGGTGCCTTGAAGACGTTTCGATTGATAATCACTTTAACAATCTAAACGACGCCACGTGAGGAGCAAATGTTCTGAACATACATTGGTGGAATTACTTCACTGTTTTACAGACGGTTTTGCCTATTTTTTCAATAAATGTATATATATATATTAGTTACATTGAGGAAGACGTTCCTTCTTTGCATCTTTTATCCATAAGATGATGAAACAAACACACACACACACAGAGAGAGAGAGTTATTTGTCTGGTTATGAAAAATGCATCTGTAAATCTCATGTGTGCTTATTGAGATACTGCGTGCGTGCATCTCTGCCCTCATGTACCCGTCTCATACAGCGAAGCTTTACTAGGAATGCTAAATCAAACTCCAGTGGCCATGGCTGTGGATTTACCCCAAATGGACTCCAGCTGGAGAGCTGCGTTTCCCAGCTGTAGTGCGTTGCTCTTTGGCTCTGCTGACAACCTCTGCAGGCACGCTGACGAATCCTTCACAGACTGTGGGGTCAAGTTGGCCCCCGGACGCCAATCTTAGGGTTGGCTTTGCATTTTTCTACTGAATGGTTAAGGTTAGGTACCCCTTGACATACATGCACAAACTTAGACATGAGCAAACATAGACATAGACAGAAACACACACACATACATGCACACCAGACCTGGGTCAGGTAGCATTTACAAATAATTCTATAATTTATTTTAACCTGTTTGGAGGACAAGATGGGTGGGGTTTCCCAGATAGAGCAATACTATGAGTGCCAGAAAATTAAGTCTATTTGAAAATTAGTTTAGTATTCTTTTATGTAACTTACATTTTATCAGACAATATTAAATATTGCAATGCAGTACGCCCCAATCATCCAGTGCTCCAATTAGGTTAAAACAATTGTAAAGAATTATTTGCAAATACTATTGGACCCAGATCTAATGCGCACATGCACATTCATGCACAGGTGCACATACGTACGTCACAAGAACCACAGGTGTCATGGGGTTCTAGGTATGTAATATGCATGGTGTGATACTTAATGCAAAACAGCAACTGGTTTTCAATGCCTCAACATCTGTTTACCACTTGGTGTTTTTGTACCATAAAATATTCTCTTATGAAACCAAATAACAACACCAAAGGTATGATCTAATCTCAAGATGCGTTCATGTATGAGTGTGTTGCAGAAAGCAGGCCTCCACCTGTGCAAAAGCAGACAAAAACTCCACATAAACACCACATTTCTCCATTTTGTTTTTAGTTGCATCCTTCCCAAAGGCCTGGAGGAAAAACACTTACTACTTAGCTTTTAGTGTAACTCAGGTACAGTGTCAAAGTCCTCACTGATATCTCGGCTTTTAGCACTCAGAAGTGTCAAAATGTCCCATTTTAGGTGGCAAAGCATTATCACACATCACATCTCTGGCTACATGGGTGGGGTTGCCAGGGAGCAGCGTTATGACTGGCAACAAGGTACTTCTACTAAAGGCTCAGATATCCATATACCCCACACAGCTGCACCGCTATTCTGAAACATTGCGTTTAGCCAACCGTTACCCTTGATAGACTGGAATCTGCATCAGAAAACAGTGATCTAAGTATCAATCACTGACACAGAAACATTTGGCCATTCACTCATGGTAAATCCACCATGATCGTGCTGCGCTTATGCATTCTAACCTCTAATTGTATATCCAGGAAACCGACCATTATATTCTGTGACAATTATGGGGCCGGTCGCAGAGGAAACTTGATTCCCAGGGCCTGAGGTAGGCCCCTCCCGGCTCTCAGGACTGATGAGGGTCTCAGATGTGGACTAAATGGAGTCAAATCAATCTGCTGTAATCACTGTCCCACGCAATCCTCTGATGTATAAACAAAATCCTCTTTAAACTGTATGTGTTTACAAGCTGTGTGGAATACTGAAGTATTACTGTCATGTATGTTTATTGCCACCGTGATTGTCTGACCATTGTTGTTCAAGTTTCCCAACACCAGCAGCCACTGTGACAGACAATCATTTCATTGCTTGGAGGGTCTATTTAATTCAATGGCTGGTGAAATAACAAAAGTGAGTTGTCGAATTATGGGCTTTAGACAAAAAAGTTAGCTTCCCACCCTGGACTCACTACTCCTTATTTTCCATTTATTTTATTTAATTATTTCAACAGAAACTGTGGTTTTTCACATCTAGCTAGCCAAAGAGAGAAATTTTTACTTTTGATAAAAAGACAGAATCTGCCTTTGAATGTAACTTTGACCCATAATTTAAGATTCAATGTCAGATTCTGCCTGTTTGCACAAATATCTCAGTTACAGCTCTGTTTAACTCAATTTCACATTTCACTCTATTTTATACTGAGTCTCGTTTTTTGTTTTTTTTACCAGTGTATATATGGCCTCATTCTCTTCTACCACTGACTGCTGGAGAGGATAGCAGCCTTATGGGTGGATGATGAGAGGATCTTGGGAGAGCATTGCTCCGGCCTTCTCCTCTAAGTCCACTGTTTGAACAAGGTCTCAGAGGAGGAAAGGCTTTCTGGTCCTGGGCCAGTTGTACAGGGAAAAAAAATGGGACTGGGGCTTAACGGGGATGATTGTCCTTTAAACGGGATCCAACTGCTGGTTATAAGTATGTAAGGAATGTCGTTTAAGAGTGTTATACACACACCACACACATTTGCTGTGTAAGAATATGATTCGCTCGAGGAACTTGTGTCATTTCAAGAGCAATTAAACTGATTATGTATGGTGCACCAGGCTGCTTAGTTCAATGCAGAGATTGAGCAATCATAAAAACCTCACTGCAAAATGAGACTAATGAATAACTGCTTGCAGCTTGCATACTTCTTATTCTTTGCCATAGTAAAAATGTCACTCTTAGACTACAGTACAGAAACACTCCTCAGCTATGGTAAATCTACTAATGCCTACATACATAAACACGCATACTGTACCCAGACTACTGTAAACACACAAGCCTATGCACTCTATACCTGCGGAAATATTTCTAACCAATATTTTCATGGTAATTACTTTTTCCAATCAGATTAGCCTAGTCCATAAATCTGTACTGCCACCAGGGCACGAAAGCCATTGAATGACAGTCTTGATGGAGCCGTCATGTGAGCTGGCAGTGGTACAGGGCCCCTGACTGAAAAAGCTGTTCTCTCTGCTCAGACTGAAAAACCTGCTTTGTGCTGAATTAAAAAGCCCTCGGTGGTTTTTCTATTCTCCTCTGGAACCGCTGTCTCTGTGACAGCGGTTCCAGGAGCCAGACCCTCACCACCACCCCCCCTTCCAGCCCCAGTACCCCCGCCCCCCTCCCATTTTTGGCCATTAGCAATCCAGAGAGGGACGTTTCGCTGAAAACAAACAACAACAAACAAAAGAGCAAAGTGGGGCGAGGAGTGCGGAGGGGGGGTGCAGAGGCAGAACTTCTGTGTGAAATAATTGCGAGGAACAATTTCAAACAGATGTCCGTTTGGACTTGGCCCTGGGCTCGTGTCCCCGTTAAATATAGTGATTTGATTGGAAAACAAGCAGCGTGAGATGGGCTGGCGGCCAGCGGGACCATTCGGGGGTCTCTAATGACCCCCAAGGGTCGAGGGGTCGTCGGAGTAAAAGCAGATCAGAGAGGATGTGGGGCCGGCAGCCAGGACAGGGCCCATAAATCTAGCCCATTCTCAGAGGAAGCTATCTTTTTTCACTCCGCCGTCAGAATTAAAACACAATCACAATCGTCACATTGTGCTCCCGCCAGCGCGCAAAGGTTATAATTCAAAGCTAGCAGACGTAGAGTTGAGAGGTGGGGTTGGGTGGTGGTGAACTGTTGGGAGGAAGGTCAACAGGGTCGTGTATTTTAGGCTTGAGAACTGCTGCTCAGAAGGTTGTGGGAAACTGTCCTACAGATCCATATATTAAAATCCATGATCACTATGACTATGCTAACATAATTTGGCCGTATTTGGAAAACCAACTGCAATGGTGCCTTCTGCGGTATGCTGTCGTCTGCTGTATTATTTGCCGAAATAAAGATATATCCGAATGAACAGAGATCAAGTCAGCTTTTCACACTGTAAAATTACATAGCGAGGAAGTGTTTAGTCCAACAGTCTCAATCCATATCAAGATCACCGCAACAATGTATCATGAGAACCCTGCTGAAATACGGTAACTAAATGACATGCATTCCAGACAGGGAACAGCACTTGTAAAGGCAAATCTCTGATGGCAAAGTTGACCATGGGTTATTCTTCCAATTTTCAGCCGGCTCAGCATTTCAGAGATGTTTTAACATAGAGCGGACAGCTGCACTTTATGGCAGAACGGAGCAAGACGATCAGGATCATTTTCATCCCTCGGCCATTGAGGAGACCCACGTGCCTTTCAATTCTTCAAAAGTAAAAACTTCATCAGGGTGAGAGAGTGAAAGAGAGAGGGGGGGAAAGAGAAATGGTTTTCTTTCCCTCAACAAAGGGCTTAGTCAGACTGGACTACTCACTGAGACCAGTGTTACACAGCTCTGATACGCTCTCTACAGGGGAGGAAGTAGTATGTCAAACACTGGAACCATAAGTTGAGACGGTTGAGTGCTACAAGTACCTGGGAACAGTGATCGACTAGAACTTGAACCATGACCTCAACACATCTGCAATCTGCAAAAAGGGCCTGCAGAGACTTCACTTTCTGCGCAGACTGAATACTTTTAATGTGGACAAGACACTGATGGCTTTATTTTACAAATCCTTTATTGAGTCTATTTTAACCTTTTGTTTAATTTCTTGGTATGGGAACCTTACAGTGCAAAACTAGAAAAGTGGAGATACAGCTCCCCCAGAGTAAAAAGCAATAGGTTTAAATTTTCCTTTGTTCCAAGTGCAATAAATGTGCTTACAGTTTTTTCTGAATGCTTAAACACTAACAGTGATTCTTGAAGCACTATCTCTGAAACCATTAACACTTGTAGCCAATGCATTTACCAAGTGTGCCAAACTGAACGCACATTCTGTGCTTTACACTCAGTTTGTCATTTTATAACACACTTTTTGCAAAACTGTAAACACAACTCACTGCTTTACGCTCAGTTTGCAATTTACACACTTCTAGCAATACTGTAAACTTATGGCCAGATAGCCTATTTTTTTCTGTTCTGTTCAGTTTCTAGCACAAATGTTTTTGTTTTCTTCTACTGTGCTTTTGTTGTTTGAGGAGTGTTACTGTAGAACATTTTGAAAAAAAAATAACTTTTTCCCCTTATTTGTATTGATAGTGTGTTATGTTCGGAATACACATCCATACTTTACACATTTGGATACCTGTGTGTATGTGTGTTTACTACATGTATGACAAAACCTTATTGCAAACTGCTATGCCCAGCAGACAGAATAAGCAAAAGCCACAAGTGTTTTTCATTTATACTATCAGTGTGTACTTGGTGCTTCGTGTGCTTATTCAAATGATGGTTTGTGTGTACTGTATTGACGCAAAAACACAATTTTTAAAAGAGTTTGAAGAGTTTTGCAAGAATTGTTTGCTTTTGCAAGAGATGTAGAATGTTTTGCTGGTTTGGTGTAAGGTTTTGTGGTTAGTGTGTAGAGTTTTGCAAAAATAGCCTATAGTTTCAAAGATAGTGCCTAAACAATCAGAAAAAACTGTAATTTGCACTAAACCTTGACTGCATTGCTCAGCAGCACTTTATTATGGCTACCATTCCAATGGTTTGATACTTTTAATGAACAGATACATTTTTTGGTTGTTTGCTGTAACTGTGATTGTTGTGTTGTGATTAATGTCCCATGTCCTCTTGTATGTTGTGTTTGTGTTTTTGCCCTCTACTGCAAACCAAATTTCCCCTCGTGGGACAATAAAGATCTGAAGTGAACTGAACTGAACTAAGATTTGCTCTGACACACACACACACACACACACACACACACACACACACACACACACACACACACATACAGTGGCTTCAGTCAGATTCAACCATGTCTATTGAGCTTGAAGTAGTTCAGTAAAATCACAGATCAAGTTTAATAAACTGCTGAGAATGCTTGCAAAGTTGTTAAAAAAATTGAATCTAACAAACGACTTGCATATTTCCCAGCATTACATTATGCTTAAATTCAATTTCTACAAACATTTCCCAGCTTGCATTATGCTTAAATTCAAAGTCATTGAATCAAATATTTATAAGAACCTTTAGTGAAACCTCTCTTTGAACCCTGATAGCACTTTCTGGTTTCTACTGGTGGAAAAATCCCCACAGAGATCATAATGTTACCTGTATAAATATTAAGCACAATGGTAACAGTTCTGTTTTCTGATCACTAGAGTGGCATTAATGTATAAAGACAACTAGAAATAATTAGTCACTCCTTGATCATTCATTCAATTATAGCTAGTTAGTTTGAGAAAGAGTGTAAAACTTTTGTTGTTCCTGCTCTGCTGCTTTCATTCAGTAAACAAGATGATGTAACTGAAAGATACTGAGATGTTGACCTGGAACATTACTAGTCCGCATTGGCATTGTGAACTGGTGGGAATTTAACTGCACTGGAATTTGCAGACCGACTTGATTTAAAATTCCAAACCATTCATTTTTACATTACTAAATAACCTGCTGTAGGAATCAAATGCGGTTTCCACTGGAAAATACACATTCAAAATGACCCTCCTGAAGAGATGCAGTAACATGACAGACTGTAACAGGCTTGCTTTAACTCTCCGCCCCATATAAAGATGTAGCTCCGTTCGCTGACAGGGAGAAGCAGAAGGAGCATAATGTTTCACTCACTTGGACCTTGCTGACCCTTGGTGCCCGCGGCTCCTTGTAACACACAGCGACACCATGCCATCTCCAATGGTCCCTCGCACCAGCGGTCTACAATATACTGTGGTAAGGACTCCCTTATCACCAGAATGACCTCTTGACCCCTAGTAGATGACCTGCAGAAGATTGCTTTCAGCCATGTGTCACAGCGCTATAATACTTTTGGCTAACATCTGACACATATCGACAAGAAGACAGCATGACCGAAACACTAAATACTTACACGAATGACTAAATTAATTATTATTGCAGTTCTGTGACCACGCTGCTTTTACAGTGTTTAACTAACTAACAAATGTCATGAGGAGATACATGGGCAACGTTTTGAATCAGCTGGGCAATGTTGCGGTCTGCAGGGATAGAGAAACAGATCCACACTGTCTTGAAATATTGTCTGTGTATTACAGCATTTAATGTGATCTCATTCCTTTTTTACCTGTAAAGACAAGGAAGAAAATCTCAACATTAAAGAGTAACTAAACGCCAAACCCAAGTGAAAAGTAGGGTACTGAACTTCCAATCTGCTATCTCTTTGGTCTTTGGTGCCAGGTGATGTCACCAACTGTTGTACTCTACAGAAGGTGACATCATCTGGCACCAAAGATGTCAGGCATTATCACAAATTTGGGTTTGGGGTTTAGTTACTCTTTAAAACCAAAGAAATGCTCCACAGATTCAGGTGTCTGGTATTGCAGCTCTACCCATATCTCCCTATCAAATTCAGGCTTACAACCTCTTACCGATGTTTGTCACTTATTGAGCCATCTGCCACTTTGACATCAGTCTGACAGCGATTAGGTCTGTCTCCTGAGGCTGGGGACCTCCAGTCAGATGGAGCAGAAAGCACCATACATATTCAGTAAGAGGCTCCACACCTCCTTTACCACCACGACCCACCTGGTGACACAGTATCTGCAACACGCCTACAGGATTTTATGTGTGTGTGCTTATCTGTGCGAATATGTGTGCATGTCCATGTGCAGTATGTAGTGACTTAATGAGGAACTGGGAAGGGGGCAGCATTACCCATTTGATCCATTTCAAACCCCAGATGACACCACAAGCCTGTCTATCATCCAGGGGGGCGGGGAGAAAGAGGGAGAAGAGGCAAAATGTGAACCTGCACATCCCTGCCATCTTCTGTGTGTGGTGACCCCACGACTGTCTACCGTCTGCCATTGGTCCTTCACTTCCTATCAGCCACAGGGACGTTGCACCTCCCACGAGCCTCAAGTTCACTTGTCACCATCTGTCCATGTTGCCATATGTAGACTGTGCACCTTAAATGAGGGGTTTCTGAAATTTATTATCACCCTGTAAACTGGGTTTTGCATCTTGGCCAACATTCTGGTTTGCAGCATGTCAAATTGTTACATTCATTCTATGTTCAGATGCTTATATTTAAATATGTTGCATAAAACTCTCAGCTTTTCCCATTTTGTTCACTTTTAATACTATGGAGATATTTCAGTTTCCTTGGGTGAAACCTCTTATCCTCGGAGCAGTAAGTATGTCTAAAGACAAATTAGATCTCTTAAGTTTTATTTGTGTGACTTGTGAGCACTCATAAGAATTTGTTCAACACCAAACCCAAAGCTTTTTAATATTGTCTCTGAGCTTGAGGCGCCCTCATGTGTCTGATACAAGTAGTGCAGCTTTAATTGTACAACAAATGACCCTAAAACAACAAAGTGTCATCACTGAGATCTCCATACCTGTGTATTTGATTGTGTAGCTATTTTTTTCATCATAATGTTAGGTATTATAGCATGCAAATCAGTTTCATTCAGTTTAATACAATGCACTTTAAAACTACTTGCCTTTCAATCATTTTATCAGGATACTAATGTGCTCGTAAGTCTTGGACTACAGAGATACTAATTGCTATTTCTAATCACATTTCTTGTTCACATTTTTGTTGATATATGTACTGCTCTGTGCTGAAATCTGTTAAGCCATTCAATTTAAGTGCACATCTATTGCTTATATTGCACTAGTCTCTAACTTTACTGTTATGCTTCAGTACTCTAGCTGTCACCTGCATACCTAAAATTACAAGAACGGTCAACCCTTGAACCTCTATAGGCTGGTTAAAACAGCTGTATTTTGGGCGACGATAGCCTGTATACATTTTGCAGAAAAATGACAAATTCTTACATGGTAATGTTGCTGTACACCATCTTTATTCAAAAGTAAATCTGTTAAAAAAAGATTTTAAAAAAACTGTTAACATACATCATTATATTTCATGGAATAATGTAATGAAATTGCTGTGCTTGATACATCAGTGTTTGCCAGCATGAGGCAACTTAACATATTATGATAAAAGGCAATAGTGGCATTCCATTTCAAACAAATTCATTTCAATATATATATATATATATATATATATATATATTCCTTTATAAGAAAGCAACTTAAAGGTATCAGTAATAGAACACACAGGGTCAAAGATACACACATTGTAATGTAATGGCAGAATAATTATACTTAACTCAATCACTTTTCAAAACGTGCAAGGCTTAATAAAATGGATGAATCCTCAAAAGTAAATCTGTTAAAAAAAATATTAACATACAACATTATATTTCATGGAATAATGTAATGACATTGCTCTTTTTGATACATCAATATTTGTCATCATGAGGCAACTATAAAAGGCAATAGTGGCATTCCATTTCAAACAAATTCATTTCAATATATACACAAAAAAACAGCAACATTTCAATATTCAAAAATGCCTCCTGTATTTACATTAATTGGTAGAAGTTTGAATATAAGAAAATGTAAAACTCATGTTTTAAGAGGCTTGATTCAAAGGTAATGCAACATATTTTCCTTTATAAGAAAGCAACTTAATGACATCAATAATAGAACATGCAGGGTCAAAGACACACATATTAAATGTAAAATAGTGGCAAAATAATCATACTTAACTCAATTACTTTTCAAAATGTGCAAGGCCTGTTAACGTACATCATATTATCATATTATTTCATGGAATAATGTTATGAAATTGCTGTGTTTGACACATCAGTGTTAGTCAGCATTCAATTTAAAATCATTTCAATACATAAACAAAAAGAAAAAACAGCAACATTTCAATATTTAAAGATGCCTCCTGTATTTACATTAATTGGTTTGGAACAAGAGAGAAGTTTTAATATAAGAATATTTAAAACTCTTGTTCTAAGAGGCTTGATTCAAAGGTAATACAACATATTTTCCTTTACAAGAAAGCAACTTAATTGTAGCAATAATAGAACACAATGGCTCAAAGATACACATATTAAATGTAAAATAGTGGCAAAATAATCATACTTAACACAACCACTTTTCAAAATTTGCAAGGCTTAATAAAATGGATGAATCCTCAAAAGTAAATCTGTTATAAAACTGTTAATGTACATTTTACATTTTACTTCATGGAATAATGTAATGAAATTGCTGTGTTGATGATGAATCTTGTGATTCAAGATTCATCTGCAGGTTGCTCCTAAGGTTCAGTTAATGTCAATGGCAAGTGGGCCTTTCATCGAGAAACCAATGAAGAATGACAGTTTTGACCCCTTTGCTCGTCCACTAAGCTGGCTTCGGAACATTGGAGTGACTTCTATCTTCACATCTGGAATACAGGTATCTGCCAGTATCAAGTTGCCCTGCACCTCGCCTGTTACCCTGCAAAGGAGCTCCTCTACCTCCTTCTCTTTCCATATTTTGCCATTTTCCCACATTGAGGCAATTTGTTCCTGCCCAGCCTTAATACACCTCTCGATTTCTCCAAGGTGTACCAGTCTCTCATAACCCCGCTTCTTCCCCATGAAGAAATGGACAACAGGCCTCTTGCCATTGCACACTTCCTTCATCACTGCATGATATGAGGTCCTCATCTGTGACACATACTTCCCCATACTTGTAGATTCTGCAGGCTGTAAATGCAGCTGTGGCCACAACAGTGCAACGGCGATGAAATGCAACGGCAAGTTATCACTTAATAGAATTTGTCCACGAAGAACTTGAGAAAGGAGATCAAGAAGCTTCTGGTATGACTGGAGCTGTCGTGATCCGGGTTTGATACAACTTAGAACAACATTCACATAGATGAAGTTGATCCTCTCCTTCATACTACAGTCATCAGCATTGTCAACAACAAACTTGTACTGTTTGGCAATCTTCTCCATCATTTCAGTTGACAATGGACTTGAGAGACAATTCAGAATCCCAGAATAGGTATCAGCTTTTTGCATCTCCAGGAATTGTCTTGCATGGTGAACCTGCAGCATGGTGTGCATGGTTTTATTCTTCAACAGATCTGCAGAATCTGTCTTGCAGAAGAGGTCTGCATATTGTTTGAAACATCTGAAAAGCTCCATTTGGGCTACTTGCTCACGACTGTCTTTCATTCCACATCTGGAGCCCAAGTTGACATAGAAATTGTCAAGATAGTCAAAGTTAGACTTCATCCTGAACTTGAGGTTGTAAAGTACGTCCTCAAACTGTCTGAGAATGGAGTAGTAGCGTGTGTGTTTGTTACGCATGGGATCATGTCTCTCTACTTCCTGAATTCCTGAATTAGCATCACTAGAGAGAACACGACTCATTATGTCATGACGGACATTGCCTGAAGAAAATATGGGTGTCTTTTTCAGTATTTCAATGACAATTACTCCTACTTGAATTTCTCCCAGGCACCCTGAAGTATTGAAAGGGCAGTTGTCTTGTCTTGTCTTGTTCTGCAATCGGTGCACTGACTCCTTCTTTGCAAGGTCCTGTGTTTCCTTGAATGCATGTATTGCTGTTTGAGCCATTTTGAGAAAAATATTCAATTTTTCAGGCTTAATAGGCACATCCTTGTCATTTGCAATGGCATTCTTCAGTTCATGTTTGATAACTTGTGCTGATGTGTCTGCAATATGTGAGTTCTCTCTGGAAAGATCTTTTGCTCTCCCTGCCCAATCTTTTGCCTCTTTGAAATCCTTCTTCTTTAGGTAATAGTACCTGGCTAGTAACTGAGAGATGATGGCATCTTTCTGAAATCTTTTTGATGCATTCAATAGCACCGTCTCTTCCAATCCCTGAGATTCACTTGCAATGCCCTGAATTAGAGGAGAGAACTGAGATTCCTCCTCCACTGAGTGATGTCTCTTCACCAACATGTAGCGCACATCATGCATGAGTTTGTCTTTGCCTTGTGTGCTCTCATAAAGCTTGTCTGTGGTTAGCAGTAGGTTGGTAATCTCTACTCTTTTTACATTGTGTGTAGTTGTAAGTTCCTGCAAACAGTGCCAAGCAATACTTGAGTGGATAATTTTCACAGCTTTGAATACTACCTTAGCCTCAACTGGGATGGTGGAAATTAAAGTGGAAAACTTTCCAAATCTATCTTCGACATTGCCAGATCCACAAAATGGTTTTGGTTGAAGACCTAGAAATTCCTCACACAGAGAGACAGAGAGTGAGGCACCCTTGCAGTATACATTCAACAGAACTAAAACAGCAATGAGTTGTGCATGTTTTTGATTGATATTGAAGCTCTTCAGGGTGTTGCGGACCACACCTTGAATGTATTCTGGCAAAAAGTTCTTCTTCATGATCATGAACCCATAGAACGTTCCAGCATTTTTGTATGTTTTCTCTATTTCCACAAGTTTTTGCTCAAACTGTTTCTGCTCCAGTTCAGATAGATTATTGCCAATGAATACAGTCTCTGTAGTTGTTTCGGTCTGTTCCAAAGACTCTGACCTCATGCAATTCAGAAGAATTACCTGTGGAGATCTAGACTGAATGTCCTTTCTCACACACTTTTTTTCGATGAGTTGCTGCAAGTCAAACACTTTGTCCATGTCCTCAAAGTCATCTATCATCAGCAAAACAGGGACCCGAGGTAATTGCTCTTCATGGTCATACAACAAAAGTTTGACCACTTGGTCAGCAACTTCAGCCAAGTCAGCGTTGCTGTCTTTCAGAACTGCACAACGGTACCTGTCCCTCAGAAACCATAGAGTGTGCATGGCTAAAGTTGTCCCACCACATCCAGGTACATGCATGAGGTTGAACAAAACACATGCTTTTGTCAAGGAGCACAAATCTGGTATGACTGTGTCCACGATGAAGTCAAACTTGTCCCGTTTAATGAAAGGTGTGGATCCAGGCTGCTCAGAGAAATAGAAATTCCACCATGACACTTTTCCTCCTTTGTAGAAGTTCTCCTCTATGGCAATTTTGTCCTCATTTCCTCCTTCACACTGGTTCACACACAGGACATCTAAGGTATTCAAGCTACGCTCCACTTTCTTTTCAAATAGCACTTTGCTTCCTCCACCACAGCTCAGGAAACGGCTGGATTTCCGGTTTTCTGACAAAAGACTGCGGATGGTGCCATTGACTTCAGCAAAACTGAGCTCATAGATGCATCTACCAGAAATGTTGATTCCATAGCGAGCCTCAATCAGGTCCTTCCAACTGGTAAAAGCTTTTTCATTTTCACATATACAAAGAATTTGCTCTGTGCCTCCGAGCTCCAGCCAGAATGTGCTGAAAGTCTCTACAAGAGGGTCCATTTTCTCACTTACAGTAGATAAAAGTAAGAAAATGACAAGGAATCTCTTGTTTGGAAGCACATCTTTCCGGCACAAGAATGAAATTACACCTCGAACAGAGGCTCCCTTGTGTATACACCAGTCTTCTATGTCTGAGGGTGCCTCATCATTGATACCTCCATTGCAGGACACCCAGCTGGTGTTTCTAGTTAATTTCAACTTGCTGGCAATGTCTTCAACACCTTCTGTGATTTTATACTGTACTGGTAAATGGACATTCACTGTACTCTGTTCTTCAAAGTGCCGCTGCAATCCAGTTTTAGCTGATTCCGGATCAAAGTCCAAAATAGCTGTTGGATTGAGCTCCAGAAGAAATGCCAGTGATTCCAACTGGATTGAATGTGATTTGTTAGCTACTATCACATACCGCTCAAAGTGTGACTTATCTAAAGAGTTGGATCCACCAGTAATCATCTCACTAAGTCTAGAGCCTTGATGACTGCTTTTAATCACTTTGAGGTACTTCTCTTCTGCTTGTTTTCGGAGTTGTGATAGCTGTGGCAGACTGTCAACAAACTTGTTGTACTCCTCCATAGGTTTTGCATAGGTGGTTGGAGCAAGAAGATCCCTGCTGGTACTGCCATCACGGACATAGAAATGTTTTGACTGTTTTTTTTCAGTTTTCTCTGTTTCTTTGCCTTTTGCCTTCTTCTTTCCTTTCTTGGTCTCCAAGCTGATATGGTAGATGTTTTCTTTACAGATCATAGAG
Source organism: Centroberyx affinis (assembly GCF_046629955.1). Classification (NCBI taxonomy): domain Eukaryota; kingdom Metazoa; phylum Chordata; class Actinopteri; order Beryciformes; family Berycidae; genus Centroberyx; species Centroberyx affinis. The sequence goes on along the minus strand of NW_027281483.1, from coordinate 58,341 downwards.
TCAGGCACTATGTCCACTTCTATCACACACTTCACGGATGATGTCATATCCTTATTGAGAACCCCAACAAAACGAGGAGGCTTGATGCACATTTTTGCTGTATTTTTGTGTTTATGTTCAAAATAACCATTAATGGCATAATTTAGTGCATTTTCATAAGCCTCTTTGTCCTTAACATCCACTCCCAACACTTGACCATGGATGAAGTCTGGCTTGTCACCTACTCCAAAATGTATGGTGCCGTTGGTGCGGCTATTCATGCAGGCTGCTGCAAAGCGAATAACCTCAGTAGTGAACTTTTTCATTTTATCTTCTTCTGATGTATTGGATGTATTGATGAAAGCTTTATACTCATGGCAGGGTTCTATATAGTCTGAGGCTCCTGATTCTGTAACATCAAGAATGCTGTTCTCTGTGTATCTACATGTGTCATGGTATCTGTGGAATGGATAGGGCTTGCATGGTCTTCCAGACTCGTTTATAGAACTTGTTGCCTGTTCTTTCTTCAATTTCAACAGGTCATCTCTGGCATGAATGATAAGTTTTGCTGGTCCAAGAGTCACACCCAAATCTGTTAAGTCTGTTTTATCTAAAAGTAACAAACTAGACCCTTTAATGTCCTGTTGAAGCAATATATCTGCAAATTTGTCATCCACACCAGCCTCCTTGAGAGCCCATTGTCTCACTTGATGTTTACTCCAATCTTTGATGTCAGCTGACAGATCCTCCTCTTCATTCTAAAATAAAAGATATCATCTTATTTATTCCAAATTTTGGACTCAAACTACATTTAATTATTTGTTGACCATATTTAGTGTTGGGGAATGAGGTGTAGTTAACTCTACAACTACACCAATTTGTGCAGTATTTGCGTGAATTAAAATCTTTTTGAATTCATGCAAATTCTCGCAAATTTTTAAGCACTTCATTGCTTGGAGCCATTTTGTTTAGGCAGTTAGCTATGAACTCACTACATTTACTATTAAATGTTTTTGTAACAAGATTTAACAGTATGTGACAGGTAATTGATTTTAAAAGCCTTAACGTGTTTATTTGTATGCTGTTATAAACACTGGGACAGCAACTGTGGCACTGCCTCTTTTTTGTCTGTGTAACAAATCACACAAAGCTTTGATTGCTATAGCTGCAATCTGAGGTCTGAATTCAAACTCCAAGGCCAAAGATCCAGTCAACATTCAGAAACATTCGAAAACTGCAAAGATGTCATTGGTGGAGTACATAATGTGAGATTACAGCCTTATGGGGCAGCAGGTTGACTTAGTGAGTAGGGAAACCAGTTTGTCCAGGTTCAAGCCATCATTATCGGCAAGCACCAATCGTGCTTAGGTATCCTTGAGCAATAAAGCATAAAACCTTACCAGCTCCAAGGGTAGGTCTGTATCTGACCTTGCGCTCTCTCAACATTAAAGGATAAGGCTGGTGTTTTTTTATGCATTTCAAACAAACATTTCAACAAATCCTATGAAAATAACAAAATCAGCAATGAATTTTTTTGCTAACAAGTCTTGTCCATGTAGCCGATGCCCAATAAAACCATGTCTCAGTAGCCATATACGGGAAGGGCACTAGGACCCTGCACACTCTAATAGGGGAGAGAGACCCAATAGCAGTAGGGCACTAGGACCCTGTAGGTTTTGTAGAAGGCATAAATAAGGGTAGAGCAATTGAGGAAGTCCTTTCTCCATCATTGTTCCAAAGCGTGGTAAGGGAAGCAGGTTGCTGCTGGTGTAAAACAGATGTAAGGTAAAAACTACTTGCAAGTCATTAGAGCCCACTTCCTTGCATATAACGAGAGTCATCTACATGCTCCAAACATTCACTTGTATGTTATAGGTTTCAAGTTTGGCTGTGGCAGATGGAACTGAAAAGTAGAAGCAGATTTGGCAAATAATTCCAGTGAGAGGTAATACTTCTACTGAATATTGTATCAGCTTTTAATATACAACCTATGTTTTGCAATTCATTCCAACAATGCCTTTGTGTATTTCAGGTGCCATTTTGTTGTGTAGAGAGTACAGGGAACCAATTGTAATAGATGAGATATTTCCAAGAGGTAATTTAACATTTTTAATTGATATTTGGTCATAGCTTAATGGTTCCCATAAAATGTTTTTTTTAATAAATATTGTTTTAATTGTGTAACCCAGAGAAAACTAAGAACTGTGTCCTTTTCCAGACAACTACAAGCTGCTGTTTATTGGCCATGCTGGTTGTGGGCCAACCACTGTTTTTTTCCTGATCCCAAAATGTTTACATTCTCACCACCTCTGTAGGGTAGGGGCCAGTCCAGAGTATTTTATATATACTGTATATGTGTATGATTGTTATTTTGAGGTACTGGTGTCTGTCCGCTTTGACCAGAGTAAATCTGTCCATTTTCATGTACGGCCCAGGCATAAAGTAAGGGTGTCAATGCTATGCTTTGGTGTGCTTCCTGGCCTTGATTGTGGTGTTTCTCCTAGTGTTCTAAATCTACGAATTGATTGTAGTGGTTTGTACTTTAGGTACTAGAGTCCCATTTGAACTTCACAAGGTGTTTGAGGTTTTTGCCTCCTTGAGTGTGTCTATTACCTTTAGTGGGTATGCCCCCCCTTTATGCCTGAAAATAGTCCCTGGTGTAATGAAGAATTTGTTCCCATTTGGTAATAACTACAATAGCCTTACTTTTCATGGTAACAGCTAGCGATTTTTAAAATTGAAACTGTCTTTTTGAGCTGTATTTAAGGCTAAAAAGGGTACGTGGGCAGTCAGAAAGTAATGGGAGTAGAGCAAACAAATTGTTGATTTTCATAGGATTTGTTGATAAGAAATGCATTAAAAAAACACCAGCCTTATCCTTTAAGATGTTACTTATACCATAAATACACACAAACATACACACAGGGAGGTCAGGGTCAGCTACAGTACAGCTTCCCTGGAGCTAATAGGGATTCAACATCTTGCTCAAGCACACTTCAGTAGGGTGGGTGTTTGCTGTTACAGCAGCTTGTACCTGGGCCTCCTGGTTGAAAGATGATCTCACTGATCCCTATCCCACCTTTCTGCCCCGTGTTAATGTCATAATTTTTTGTATGATATCTATATGAGGGGTTGGCGGTAGTAGTTGAACTAATTTTATAAAGCTGTTAGTTTGATAAATATTATTTTCGGGTATTTAGATCTAAACTTTAACCTTTCACTGTAAAGTAGTTAGCAGTTTGCTTGATTACAGTATGAGTAGCTTCCTCTGAAGCAATGATATATAGAAGAGATTTAATATAAGCAATTCACAATAGAAAGCTAGACACTAAACTGAGTACATACTAATCAACTGTACTTTACCTTCATGTCACCTGTGTCAGCCATAATAAGCGTTCTCTTGTCACAAATTTAGATCATCAAAGCTGAAAAAAACAAAACATTTAAATATTCAAAATTACAAATCTATAAGTATGAATCAACAACTTTCTTCTTGATTTAGACGTGTGTATGTGCGTGCGTGGGTGGGGTGGGGTGGCAACTTCTGGTTGCACTTTCTGTAAGGTTTTTTTGTTTTTGTTTTTGTGGAGTATAGCCTTATGCTCCAAATGGAACAGAAAAGATTAAGTACATATAGCCAGGCTTTTCTTCCAGACCAACTCTGTAATGTATTTTCAGTATCTGTCCTATTGCCCATTGGGTATAAAATAGATTATATTTGGGTACTTCTATGATGATGTATGAAATACTTACTGTAGTTACAGATATTTTTATTTGTTTCAGATGAACAATAAGCCCGTTGTGAGTTTTCATTGTCTAGTGTGGGCAATGAGATGCACTGGCTGTATGAGGAAAATCATGATTTCACTAGTGTGCTCTCTGGTGTCAGCTGTGGCAGGAAATGAATCAAACCAGGAAGGAGCTGTGGTGCCCATTCAATGCACATTTTAAATGTAGTTGCCCAAAGGGAAAACAAATTATCATTAAACTAATCAACAAGCCAGTTGCATGGTGAGCATGTCAAGATGAATTCATCATACACATACATACATACATTATATTTAACTTATTTATCACATATTACCATACTGAATAAGCATAATGAAACATATGAATAGAAGCAATATATAGCCAGGTGGGGTAGGAATTATCAACTTTGTTACATCCAGCTGGTCTCAAGGCCCATTTAGGTTAGCAATACACAAGTTATCAAAACACAATGTTCAGAAATGTCTCGGTGGCCAAAGGTGACTAGGCTACAATCATTTTAAATCTCCAGAGATCCCAAATTACACAAACCTACAAGATAATAATTAGATATTAATAACTGATTGTCTGGCATGTGAATATTGCATGTAAATCTAAGGATGTAATTGCATTTCTGCTTTGAAAGTTGAATAAGATTTGGATACAGGTCTGAGCCTTTCTTCTCAGGTAGGCTGTGTTTACAACATGTCTTAACATGGCCCACATTGAAAAACAGACTACAGGAAGTATAATGGGAAAAAAACACACTTACCCATCCTGGCCAAGTGTCTTTGCTATACCACTATCTGCGCTGTCCTCATTGTTTTATTAATTGTTTACCAACCAGGGTTGATGTGACAGCCTTTTCTAAAAAAGGAAATAAAAATTAAATCTTGATGTTTTGTTGTTTGTGCGCAGGAGACAGAGGAACAAAACTGTTGGCACTAAATAGCAATAATAAGCAATAAAAGCCAGCATAAGTCGGCTACCAAGAGTATAATGTAATCATTAAAATGTAAGGCAAGAGATTCAAAAAAATCTTTGGTTTTCATTGTAGTTATTTTGTGTCAGAAGGGCAGATGCAACATATAGCCGGGTGGGGTAGGAAGCATCATCAAAAAAAATCATAATTAGATATTAGTGATTATGATATATGAATATTGCATGTAAAACTAAGTATGTAATTGTTGTTTTTTTATTTGGAGGTCGAATTGTGATTAAGAATTGGATACAGGTCCAGGCCTCTTTGCAAGAACATGCCATGGCCCACACTGAAAAACACAGAAAGTAACCTATAGCCTAATATAAAATAACACTTACCCGTCCTGGTCAAGTTTCCTGGCTGTTATTACTTTCCGCGCTGTCCCCGTCAATTTATGAATTGCTTGCCAACCAGGGTTGATCTGACAGCCTTTTCCAAAAAAGGAAGTAGTCTAAATAATAACTCTTGATGTTCTTGTTTGCGGAGGAGACAGAAGAGACCTTCCGGGCAGCTGAACTGCTGTCAGTTCATATGAAACGAAACTTTAAGCGAGGCTGCTGCTGCTTCCTTTTTCTTTCTCTTTTTTTTCTTGCCAGTCGATGCTTCTCGAAACTTTTGAAGACTTCCCTGAGAGGACAATCAAGGAAAATAAAAATGAACAAACTACATGAACCACAACAGAATAGAATAGGCTACAATAGAATAGAATAGCACTTTCAACACTCATACTGTATGTTTTCCTCTATTGACTAGATATCAATTGTTTTTACCAAAGTTATCAATCACTATATCTTCTAAAGGAGATTCAATTCATCTATCGTAATCATTTTCTATAAATTTGGTATTGATTTCTTTCATCCGCATTGAAGGTTGAAGTCAGCCAAACAGGGTGTAGATTAAGGTTGGGGGTAGATTAGTCAGTTTTAGCTAATTAAAGCCACATTTGAGCCGGAAATGTGGACACACAAGATTACACTTTGGCCAGAAATTAGCCTACTGTAAGATCCCTATCCCAGAAAAAAAAAACACATGTAGCCTACTAGCCTATTGAAAAGAAATAGATGAAGATGAAAGTAGATGTTGGTGTTGAAACCTGTTCCAGAAGAATCAATCAGCAGAATATTTTGAACATCCGGTGACTGCATTCCCAATCTTCTTTTGAGTGGGGTTTTGTACTTAAAACCACATACTTTTGTACATGGTTTTCGTACTAACAAACCAGCAGTAGAAGACCTGAGGGCTCTTGATGGAATATAGAACAGCAGGGATTCTGTAATGTAGGCCGGTCCTAAGCCATTAAGTGCTTTGTATACAAGTAAAAGAACTTTAAAATCAATTCTAAAGGACACTGGGAGCCAGTGCAATGTAGCTAAAACCGGAGTGATATGCTCTTGCTTCCTTATTTTTGTTAAAAGTCTAGCTGCAGAGACTTTTTAGGGAGGCCGGTAAAAAGGGCGTTGCAGTAGTCCAGTCTACTTGTAACAAACACGTGAGTTAGCTTTTCAGCATCTTTCTGAGTTCGGAAGGGCCGCACCTTGGCAATATTTCTAAGATGAGGTTCTTCCCTTTTGGCTTTGGGGCTGACCAAAAGTATATCTGTCTTATCTTCATTCAGTTTTTAAAAAATGTATTCATCCAATCATTGATAGCCAGTAGACAAGTAGTGAAGGAGCTTAAGGTATCTGTATGAGTTGGCTCTACAGAAATGTATGGTTGTGTATCATCAGCATAGCTATGGAAATGGCAATGACATTATGTTCTCTGATAATATCACCTAATGGTGGCATGTACAGTGAGAAAAGCAGGGGACCAAGACAGTTTACTCGTACACCACCAGAAGTTAGATCATGTTCCTCTGATACATGATCTCCAAGACAAATGAAAAATTTCCTCCCTGTAATGTAAGTTCTGAATCAGTTTAGGACACATTCAGAGAGACCAACCCAGTTCTCGAGACAATCTATGAGAATATTGTGGTCGATGGTCGATCAAATGCTGCACTTAAGTCCAAAAGAACCAGAACTGAGACCCTGTTGGCATTAGTGCTAAGTCTCAAATCACTGACTATTTTGGTGAGAGCAGTTTCTGTGCTGTGGTTGGCTCTGAAACCTGACTGAAACTTCTCTAGAATGTTGTTTTCATTTAAAAAGAAACCACTTTTTCAAGTACCTTACTTAAAAAAGGAAGGTTTGATATGGGGCCATTTGGGAAATTTTCACTTACATTCTTGAAGTGTTTGATTTGTAGATGGAGAACAAGGCCTCTTAACCCATTGTATATCACATGGGCCTGTTTTACTGTATTGTTTTCAAATATTACTAATGTCAACAAAACTGTTATAGACATTAAATACAGCAAATGCAATTTAAAAGCACACACTTACCTGCCAAATAAATGTGTCAATAGCTGTCAGTTAATTAAAGAGGAAGCAGTATACACCATTCCTATTTTTTCATTTTTGACGCTAAGGCTACCCATTTGTTTAGGATTTAGGTTGGTATTGAGGTATCTATGTTTAACTATAGATAACTCAACCATTGTAAATAGTTTCCTTTTTCAACTAAGCAGCATTTACTGTTTGTTGCTGGTTGTGTGCCTAGTGGCCAATCATTTTTTATTTTTAACTGTTATTCAAATGAAAGCAGTTGTATAGCTTTTCTGTTGTCTTTCAGAGTATCACCAATGGACATTGCAGCTCTGACACTCATTTGTCTTCTTTTAAGAGTACGTCTTTGGCATTTTTGCCTTTTTTGGACAGATCAAAGTAGAGAGAGACAGGAAAGACTAGGAGGACATGCAACAAAGGTTCTGGACCAGATTCAAACCCAGGACATTGCATTTACACGGCACACACTTTAGACCACTGAGCCACCAGGACACCCCTCATTTGTCTTCTTTGTCTGTGTTAATAGGAAAATGGAAGATCTCAGGTGGGCGGAGCTAGCTTGAGGTGTGTTTGTTTTTCAGTCACTGTCCTGTTCTCTGCTTCTTGCTGTGCTGCTGCAGAGGCTAAGTTTACCCACATCTAACGCTGGATTGGACCAACATGCTGCAATGGTACAGTATGTTGCTGGAGACCGTTTTATTACATTTTGTATGCGACTATCTAAGATATCCACCTTAGTTTGCTAAATAACTATTTATAGCTAGCCTACAGCTAGCTAGTATTCGCTAGCTAAGCTGTTGTTGACATCTTAAAACAGTTCTCTATTTAAACTTAGTTTTGTTCTATCACACTTTGCTAATAGCTAAATAGTAGGCTACTTTGCCAAATATAGCCTCTGCTGAACCTGTGCTGTAACCTACTACAGACTGTGGCTAGTGTCACTAGCTAAATACATAGGCTACTGTTAGAACTTCAGTGTTTCAGCTTCTACTGTAATAGTGCCTTTGCAGATTCAAGTAGAATGAAAGTGTAACATAACTAACTCTGGTGTGCATACAGTGTGAGTGAGTGTGTCCATCATCTGTCCTCCCTCAGCCACAGGCCTCTACACTGTTGAATGAGGAGGTCAGAGCAGCATGATGCTCCACCAGGAGGAAACATCAATTCCACAAGATGCTTCAGTCGGCCCTGTAACTCCCTATATTTCAACCATTGGCCCATTCTTATAGCGCAAAGATTTTACATAATAGGCACAAATAAAACTGTCTTGGCTGTGCACCACTTCTCTGATGCCCTCACTGCCCTTGCTTTCTCGTACTTCATTTTGTGGTAGCAGTATCCCAAAATGTATACAGATACAACTACTGAATAATCCTAACCCTAACAGAGAATATGGAGACTATGGATCAGTCCCTGTCTGTTCATCCGTCTGTCCGTCCATCAACATTTTGGATGCCACTGAAGTTGAACCAATGTTTATTCATTATTGTGGAATTGTCTATACAGTATACAATATAATTGTCACACAATATCTTTGACTTTACTTATGAATTTTTACGAAATTTAGGGACATATGATTTATCTCATTGCTTCATGTGGGCATGGATAGCCTTACAATACAATATCTAATATGATTGTTTATTGATAAAACTAAGATTTGTTTGTGACTGCATGAAGCATAAATTAAGCCTAAATAAAAATGCCTGAAAGATCTTTTTCTGTCCTCATTTGTAGTAAAGATATTTTAATTCATTGAACAATATTTGACAAATAGGTAAAATAGATGATACACCATATGAGGGTGTATCGATATGAAACCATATGAAACAATGACAAACACTATAGCGGTTTTTGGAGTACATGAGAAAAGGGATTAAATATGCCACAGTGGTGTCTGGAGTGCCATGAAGTAAGCAATCAAAACACCATAGTGGTGTTTGGATTCCCTGACAGTCAGCTATTAAAACACCATAGTGGTGTTTGCAGTCCATGAAAGTAAGGTATCAAAACACCGAAGTGGTGTTTGGAATTGAGGAAAATAAGCTCAAATTTCTAATCAGGGGTGTCTCCAATCCTTGAAAAGAAGAGTTTCAATCTCTGAAATGTGTTTAAAAACACATATCTCATTGGTGTATTCATGCTCCATATCAGGTTTGAAAACTCTGTGACCTGAGTGCTTCAAAGCGCCATTTTCGGATCTCAAAACAGTCACAATAGGGTGTTTTGTAACACTAAATTTTGTCTTGAAACGCCAGTGTAAACAGGGCTTTAACTCCACTATAATGGTGGCAGCAGAGTTGCCACCACTTTTTGGGTTTCGAAACACTTTCTTCTAATAGTGTGTGTTCCATGCTGGACTACGGTTCTGCTTTTATTCTTGGGCTTTGCGCCAAACTTGTGCCAGCAGTTAGTATTCTCTATTCTCAGAGGGCTTTCCTTGTACTGGCTCAGATTTACCAAGCTTTGGAAAAGTTATAGTATCATTTATACACAATTCTTCATTTGGAGCCTGCTTAGCTTTGCTAGGTTGTATCAGCTCACCGATTCTCCAGCTTTTTCCAATGCGAGAATCCTGGTTTCAAGTACAGCAATCTTCTGTAACAGTCGAAAGCAGTCCGTGCATCTTGAAGACTCTGATCCGAGGGGAGCCATGTGTTATCCACACACCACAATGCAGTTAACTATCCGGAAAAAAAAGTTTGAAAATAAGTGATCACAACCTCTGATCACTTTAATCCTGTAGAATTAGTCATTAACAGGAACCCCCACTCATAGTTTTGAGCAGTGCAGCAGGAAAAACAGGAAAATATTGCCAAAAATAGATAAGCAGGCAAGGAGCAAAGCGGAGAGCGTCTGATCGGGCAGAAAGCAGGAAGCTGTCTGGCTGTGTAGAGGAGCAGGGCATAGCTTGTTTACAGTGGTGGAAAGTAACTAAGTACATTTACTCAAGTACTGTACTTAAGTACAATTTTGAGGTACTTGTACTTTACTTGAGTATTTCCATTTTATGCTACTTTGTACTTACACTCCACTACATTTTAGAGGGAAATATTGTACTTTTTACTCCATTACATTTATTTCACAGCTATAGTTACTAGTTACTTTTCAGATCAATATTTTATATTTAAAACATTTGATAATCTTTAGAAAATAACTATAAAATAGCATTGTTATAGATTAGACTACCTGTAGTGTTCCATCATTTATATTAGTGCTACTTTCTACCACTAGGCGGCACTGTCGTAAAGTAGGTACTAGTTGAGACGCTGTGTATAGACAGATTCAAGATGGCTACTACTGAATGTACGATGCTATGCCGCTACTGAGAATATGTTTTGCTTTGCTGTTAGCCTGTTGAAGTAAACGGCGCTTGTTAAGAGTCCGGCGTTTTATTCATGAGCCTACACTACACTACCCAAAAGTATAGCTAAATTGTTATGATTAGCTTCACGTTGACAACTTTAAAATGCTGCTTACATGTACATGTATGTCAATAAATCAGTATTAATATTCCAATAATTTATGAAAAATATAACTCTAAATGGGGACAGTTTGCATAACGAGTACGTTTACTTTGAGTACATTTTGTTGCCAATACTTATGTACTTTTACTTAAGTGAGATTTTGAATGCAGGACTTTTACTTGTAATGGAGTATCTTTACATTGTTGTATTGCTACTTTTACTGAAGTAAAAGATCTCAGTACTTCTTCCACCACTACTTGTTTATCATGTTCGGAAGGGACAAGACCGGTACAATGAAAAATGCACAGTGTATACAGTACATATGGGAAAAAAGAGTAACACTATCGAAAATGATAAACATAAGGCACATCACATGCGTGTACACAATTTTACAATTTAGTTGATTTTACAGTCTCACAGACTACTTTCATTTAAATGTCTCACCTTTCCTTGCAAATGCCTGTAAGAGCTTGCGGCACTGAATTGGTGTATGAAGATGTTTGATATCCTCCTCTTTCACCAGCTGCAGATCATCCACCTCCTCGACCCCAACAGTAAATGCCAGCTCCTCAACTAACCTTTGGAATTGCTCTTCCTTCAGCCCTGACAGAGCACTTTGTATGGCATCTTGTATGGCTGCCATGAACTTCCAACTACTCTTAAAGATCTATGCATACAGAGTGGTGGAGTGTAACAAGTGTAAGGCCAAACAAGCTGTATTCTGGCAAAGGATAGTAATCTGACAGGCTTTCTGGACTAACACAGTTATATTTCACATGCATTTGGAGGCAATGAACACCAAGATCCACAAGAGGCACTGACTGGTACTCATCTAAAACAAAAAAAAAACCCTGGACTGGTTTTTGAGTATTAACTGAATTTTCCCAAATACATACTCAGTATCATTTTGGGCAGTAATGACAAGCAAGCCTTTTTTATACTGTGTGCCTTTGTACACAACAGTAGATGTTTCTGTGGTGTTGGCTTTATTAAAATCATTAACTTGCAAAGGTTCCTGAATACCACCATTGTACAAGTGTGCATCAAATTCATTGGTAATGCTGACTACTTGCACAGATGGTAGAAAGAGATTGCCTGCACAAAGATATGCTTGCAATAGTTGATGCTGTTCTGCTAATGTGCTGCACAGGTTTTTGAAATTTTGCAACTTTCTTGCACACTGTTTGAAATACGAATGTTTGCTTTCAAAGCAGAGTGTCAACAGGCGTATAAGAGGACCAAACTGTAGAACAAGGTCTGGATAATGGATCAAGTAGTGATGTTTGGCTTTCAGTGGTTTCCCAGGGAATGTGACGTGTATCTTCAATCAGAATTTTTAGGTATGCAACCTGGTCTATGTGTATTTTTGGTGCACAAATTATTTCTACTATTTCTCTCAGCTTTAAGCATAATTGCCAGACCTGGTCATCGATGGGATCTTTAATGCGGTCTCCAGCAAACAGTGGGTGAAGCCTCAAAAAGCACCAGTTCTGTGCTGCGTTCCCTCCAAGCTTTTCAGAATCAGGTTTAACCTCACAAGGCTCATTGTTCATGTCACTCCCTAAATACCTCAACTGAGAGATAGTTCGGTTTAACTGAACAGATGAGAAATATTTTCTCACAGTTACAAGATGCTTTATGTAAAGGGAGAGATCAAATGAAACAATCCCTTCAAATAGGTTGTGTCCCAAACACGGTGGAAGCCCTGGTTGGCAAACATGGAAGTATTTCAAACTATTAAAAACTGAATAAAGTTTTATTCCACAACACATATTGTCGTGGCTCATAGACAGCTCTTCAAAATGTCTTTTGTAGCTCTCAACTGTCCTTTTTGGGCCAGGCTTATGAGGTGCAGAGCGAAAGCGATTAAACGATTAAACAGTACCGACAGAAATGACTGCAGAAATGACTGCTTTTACTGAAATTTTCCCTCACTGACCCCACTGATGCCATTGACCTCCAAGCAACTCTATGCGTTCTAATCTGATTCTAATCAGAATTGCAGACTGCGCAGATGTAACGCAAATCACACCCTCGAATCTACGCTCATGCGATTGGCTGAAAAGGAAGGAGACATCTGATTGGCTACAGATAATTCCCTGTTGAAAAAAATGCATTTGTGAATCGAGCCACGGCAGGGGAGTCTCAAAACACCCACACACAAATGCAGTGAAGTTCACAAATGACAAGCAGTTTGTAAATGCAGATTCAACAGTTTGTATATAAATGTAACAACATCCATATATGTTTTTGATGAAAATTGAAAAATACTTTTAAATACATTTGTGGATTTCTACTACATTTATTTAAAACAAGAAATATTTGTGTGTGCATCAGAAATACATTTGTGAACCTTATTTTTTTATATGTGGATTTTTTTTTACATTTATATAAATCCCGAAATACATTTGTGAATCATTCTGTGTGCATGTGGATTTTTTTTACATTTATATAAATCCCGAAATACATTTGTGAATCCTTCTGTGTGCATTCATTCCTATTGAGACTGATCTGACTCCATACTTTGTGACACCTCGTCAATGATTTGTTTAATCTCATTTTCTGGCAAATTCAGTGCTGCCAACCCTTCTTGAACTTTTGAAAGGACATGTCATTCCACAGTTGTGCATCTCCTGGAACTCCTCTATGATCAACTGAATTGTGGAGGCAGGTAAAAGCATTTTTGCTTGCATCTTTAAATAGAAAAGAGCTAAATTATTTAAAAATGCCTCTTGATCAACCGAACCCTCTGCGGCACAGTCACCCAAATCTAACGTTTCCTGCAACAAGCTCTCGTTTTGCGTATTGTCTGAAGAAACATGTCTGTCTCCGCATTCAGAAGGTGAAACTTGTTTATGTTTCCTGCTTAAGTGAGAGGATAAGGATGACCTTACACGGAAATACTTAGGGCAGTCTGCATATGGGCACGATATCTTTTTCCCCATCTCTGATATGCCATTTCAGATGTATGCATAAACTGGACAAGTTGGGTGACTGAAATGTACAACCATCAACCTGACAGGTCAAATTAACACCCTCAGTGCCTAACCTCTCATGACTTGACTTGATATGTTTGTGATTTCTATACACGTGATCTAAAAGAACATTCTGCTACCCCACAAGTAAACTGAAAATTGGCTACATTTCTGTGCAGTTATACATGTTTCGTAAATGCCTGTATTGACTGACAGGAGAAATCGCATGTTTTGCACCTGGAAAACATCTTTCGATGTTAGGCCCAGAACTTGTTCATCTGCAGCAGAGTTAAGCAGACTTAGGTTGTAAGGACAAAACATGCATGTGGTAACCTCGCCTGTTTTTCTAGGCTACCTGTGAATTAACGCAATGTCTCTTTAAACACAGCACCCTGGTAGAGTGGGGCTTCAACAGACACCTTCTGTATTCTCACTTTTTTCCTTCACTATGTAAAGAAAATAGACAGGTACAAGTAATATTGAAGACATGTTGCCTATTACATTAAAGTTGAACTGAATTGAATTAAACCTAAATGCAAAGTTGCATCTTTCACTGTAGTCAGCTCACTAAATTGACCTGAACTGCCTACTTTTGTTGTTGATGTAGTAAGACTGGAAGACTGTTTCAAATATAGCTAACATTATAGAAGAAAATAACTTAGCCTATCACGTTATCACTTAGCTACCCACCCGATTTCATATGTTACAAAATATTGTGGTTAGAACCCCTATAGATAATCAGGGAATTTTACAAATTGATTTGTGTCAGATATAGTTATGGATAGAACAGCCAGTCAATGCACCTTGTGGACAGACAAACCCAATAAGCTAAGCCAGTAAAACAGACACCTACTACAATATAATAGTTGGGAAGAATTGTTTGGCCTCACAGTTGCACCTCAATCAGAAAAAAATAAAGAGAATGCTTTTGCATTAAAAATAGTTAATTAACGTTTGAAATAACCTGTTATGTATTATTACAAAGAGCTCTCTTTCTTGCAGTAGCAGGAGGATCCTGAAGATGGTGACATTACAGTAAAATTAAACATTACCGTTACTATTGCAGTATTACCTACAGTTATCTAGCCATAATACTGTAAAAATACAGTAACAATTTTAATACTGGATTATTTTCCCCACCCAAGGACAATTTTCCCACAATGCATTGTAATGCGCAGTATATTACTGTATAAACAATTACAGTATAGTTTGCTACTGTAGGCTAATACAATTAGTTACTGTCTAAATACAAGAATTACTAATGTGTTTCTTACAGTGCAGCCAGACAGGAATAACTCTATTAACCATCCTTAACTAACATCCTGCCTCAGTATAAAGAAAAGAAAAACAAAGAAAAAAATTTGATGACGAATTCTTACATGGTAATGTTGCTGTGAACCATCTTTATTCAAAAGTAAATCTGTTATAAAACTGTTAACGTACATCATTATATTTCATGGAATAATGCAATGAAATTGCTGTGTTTGATACATCAGTGTTTGTCAGAATGAGGCAGCGTAACATATTATGATAAAAGGCAATAGTGGCACTCAAATTCAAATAAATTCATTTCAATATATAAACAAAAAAACAGCAACATTTCAATATTCAAATATTCAAATGCCTCCCATATTTACACTTACATTACATCGGTAGAAGTTGAATATTATAGAAAATTTAAAACTCATGTTTTAAGAGGCTTGATTCAAAGGTAATGCAACATATTTTCCTTTATCAGAAAGCAACTTAATGGTATTAATAATAGAACACACAGGGTCAAAGATACACACAATACATGTAAAATAGTGGCAAAATAACCACACTTAACCACTTTTCAAAATGTGCAAGGCTTAATAAAATGGATGAATCCTCAAAAGTAAATTCTGTTATAAAACTGTTAATGTACACCATTGTATTTTATGGAATAATCCAATGAAATTGCTGTGTTTGATACAACATCAATGTCAGCATGAGGCAACAGCAAAATTTCAGTATTCAAAAATGCCTCCAGTATTTACATTAATTGGTAGATGTTTGAATATAAGACAATTTGAGAGGCTTGATTCAAAGGTAATGCAACATATTTTCCTTTATAAGAAAGCAACTTAATGGTATCAATAATAGAACATGCAGGGTCAAAGACACATATTAAATGTAAAATAGTGGCAAAATAATCATACTTAACTCAATCACTTTTCAAAATGTGCAAGGCTTAACAAAATTTATGAATCCTCAAAAGTAAATCTGTTATAAAATTGTTAACGTACATCATATTATTTCATGGAATAATGTAATGAAATTGCTGTGTTTGACCCATCAGTGTTAGTCAGCATTCCATTTCAAATCATTTCAATACATTAACAAAAAAAAAAACAGCAACATTTCAATATTCAAAAATGTCTCATGTATTTACATTAATTGGTTTAAAATAATGGCACAATTAATCATAATTAACTCAACCACTTTTTAATAAAATGGATGAATCCCAAAAGTGAATCTGTTACAAAACTGTTCACGTACATAATTTTATTTCATGGAAGAATGTAATGAAATTGCTGTGTTGATGATGAATATTATGATTCAATCTGATTATCTTCTATCATAACATTAGCCTAAATCTCTTCAAACAGGCTTCTCCTAGGTTCAGTTAATGTCAATGGCAAGTGGGCCTTTCATCGAGAAACCAATGAAGAATGACAATTTTGACCCCACTGCTCGTCCACTAAGCTGGCTTCGGAACATTGGAGTGACTTCTATCTTCACATCTGGAATACAGGTATCTGCCAGTATCAAGGTGCCCTGCACCTTGCCTGTTACCCTGCAAAGGAGCTCCTCTACCTCCTTCTCTTTCCATATTTTGCCATTTACCCACATTGAGGCAATTTGATCCTGCCCAGCCCTAACACACCTCTCGATTTCCCCAAGGTGTACCAGTCTCTCATAACCCTGCTTCTTCCCCATGAAGAAATGGACAACAGGCCTCTTGCCATTGCACACTTCCTTCATCACTGCATGATATGAGGTCCTCATCTGTGACACATACCTCCCCAGACTTCTAGATTCTGCAGGTTTTAAATGCTGCTGTGGCCACAACAGTGCAACAGCGATAAAATGCAATGGCAAGTTATCGCTTAATGGAATTTGTCCATGAAGAACTTGAGAAAGGAGATGAAGAAGCTTCTGGTATGGCTGAAGCTGTCGCGATCCGGGTTTGATACAACTTAGAACAACATTCACATAGATGAAGTTGATCCTCTCCTTCACATTGCTGTCAGCAGCATTTTCAAGAACAAACTCGTACTGTCTGGCAATCTTCTCCATCACTTCAGTTAGATTTGACACTGGATTTGAGAGACAATTTAGAATCCCAGAATAGGTATCAGCTTTTCGAAACTCCAGGGATTGTCTTGCATTGTGTACCTGCAGCATTGTGTGCATGGTTTTATTCTTCAACAGTTGTGTGGAATCTGTCTTGCAGAAGAGGTCTGCATATTGTCTGAAACATCTGAAAAGCTCAAATCGGCCGACTTGCTCACGACTGTCTTTCATTCCAGATCTGGAGCCCAAGTTGACATAGAAACTGTCAAGCAAGTCAATGTTCAACTTCATCCTGAACTTGAGGTTGTAAAGTACGTCCTCAAACTGTCTGAGAATGGAGTAGTAGCGCGTGTGTTTGTTACGCATGGGATCATGTCTCTCTACTTCCTGAATCCCTGAATTAGCATCACCAGAGAGAACCCTACTCATTATGTCATGACGGACATTGCCTGAAGAAAATATGGGTGTCTTTTTCACTATTTCAATGACAATTACTCCTACTTGAATTTCTCCCAGGCACCCTGAAGTATTGAAAGGGCAGTTGTCTTGTCTTGTCTTGTTCTGCAATCGTTGCACTGACTCCTTCTTTGCAAGGTCCTGTGTTTCCTTGAATGCATGTATTGCTGATCGCGCCATTTTGAGAAAAATATTCAATTTTTCAGGCTTAATAGGCACATCCTTGTCATTTGCAATGGCATTCTTCAGCTCATGTTTGATAACTTGCGCTGATGTGTCTGCAATATATGAGTTCTCTCTGGAAAGATCTTTTGCTTTCCCTGCCCAATCTTTTGCCTCTTTGAAATCCTTCTTCTTTAAGTAATAGTACCTGGCTAGTAACTGAGAGATGATGGCATCTTTCTGAAATCTTTTTGATGCATTCAGTAGCACCATCTCTTCCAATCCCTGAGATTCACTTGTAATATCCTGAATTAGTGGAGAGAACTGAGATTCCTCCTCCACTGAGTGATGTCTCTTCACCAACATGTAGTGAACATCTTGCATGAGTGTGCCTTTGCCTTGTGTGCTCTCATAAAGCTTGTCTGTGGTTAGCAGTAGGTTGGTAATTTCTGCTTTTTTTACATTGTGTGTTGTTGTAAGTTCTTGCAAACAGTGCCAAGCAATGCTTGAGTGGATCATTTTCACAGCTTTGAATACTACCTTACCCTCAACTGGGATGGTGGAAATTAAAGTGGAAAACTTTCCAAATCCATCTTCGACACTGCCAGATCCACAAAATGGTTTTGGTTGAAGATCTAGAAATTCCTCACACAGAGAGACAGAGAGTGAGGCACCCTTGCAGTATACATTCAACAGAACTAAAACAGCAATGAGTTGTGCATGTTTTTGATTGATATTGAAGCTCTTCAGGGTGTTGCGGACCACACCTTGAATGTATTCTGACGAAAAGTTCTTCTTCATGATCATGAAACCATAGAACGTTTCAGCATTCTTGTATGTTTTCTCTATTTCCACAAGTTTTTGCTCAAACTGTTTCTGCTCCTTTTCAGAGAGATTATTGCCAATGTCTACAGTCTCTGCAGTTGTTTCGGTCTGTTCCAAAGACTCTGACCTCATGCAATTCAGTAGAATTACCTGTGGGGAGCTAGACTGAATGTCCTTCGTCATACATTCTTTTTCGATGAGTTGCTGCAAGTCAAACACTTTGTCCATGTCCTCAAAGTCATCTATCATCAGCAAAACAGGGACCCGAGGTAATTGCTCTTCATGGTCATACATCAGAAGTTTGACCACTTGGTCAGCAACTTCAGCCAAGTCAGCATTGCTGTCTTTCAGGACTGCACAACGGTACTTGTCCCTGAGAAACCATAGAGTGTGCATGGCTAAAGTTGTCCCACCGCATCCAGGTACATGCATGAGGTTGAACAACACGCAGGCTTTTCTCAGAGAGCACAAATCTGGTATGACTGTGTTCACGATGAAGTCAAACTTGTCCCGTTTAATGAAAGGTGTGGATCCAGGCTGCTCAGAGAAATAGAAATTCCACCATGACACTTTTCCTCCTTTGTAGAAGTTCTCCTCTATGGCAATTTTGTCCTCATTTCCTCCTTCACACTGGTTCACACACAGGACATCTAAGGTATTCAAGCTACGCTCCACTTTCTTTTCAAATAGCACTTTGCTTCCTCCACCACAGCTTAGGAAACGGTTGGATTTCCGGTTTTCTGACAAAAGACTGCGGATGGTGCCATTGACTTCAGCAAAACTGAGCTCATAGATGCATCTACCAGAAATGTTGATTCCATAGCGAGCCTCAATCAAGTCCTTCCAACAGGTAAAAGCGTTTTCATTTTCACATATACAAAGAATTTGCTCTGTGCCCCTGAGCTCCTGCCTGAATGTGCTGAAAGTCTCCACGAGAGGGTCCGTCTTCTCAATTACAGCAGATAAAAGTAAGAAAATGACAAGGAATCTCTTGTTTGGAAGCACATCTTTCCGGCACAAGAATGAAATCACATCTCGAACAGAGGCTCCCTTGTCTGTAAACCAGTATTCTATGTCTGAGGGTGCCTCATCTTTGATACCTCCATTGCAGAACACCCAGCTGGTGTTTCTAGTTAATTTCAACTTGCTGGCAATGTCTTCAACACCTTCTGTGATTTTATACTGTACTGGTAAATGGACATTCACTGTACTCTGCTCTTCAAAGTGCCGCTGCAATCCATTTTCAGCTGATTCTGGATCAAAGTCCAAAACAGCTGTTGGATTGAGCTCCAGAAGAAATTCCATTGATTCCAACTGGATTGGATGTGATTTGTTAGTTACTATTACATACCGCTCAAAGTGCGACTTATCTAAAGAGTGGGATCCACCAGTAATCATTTGACTTAGTCTAGAGCCTTGATGACTGCTTTTAATCACTTTGAGGTGCTTCTCTTCTGCTTGTTTTCGGAGTTGTGATAGCTGTGGCAGACTGTCAACAAACTTGTTGTACTCCTCCATAGGTTTTGCATAGGTGGTTGGAGCAAGGAGATCCCTGCTGGTACTGCCATCACGGACATAGAAATGTTTTGACTGTTTTGTTTCCGTTTTCTCTGTTTCTTTGCCTTTTGCCTTCTTCTTTCCTTTCTTGGTCCCCAAGCTGATATGGTAAATGTTTTCTTTACAGATCATAGAGTCAGGCACTATGTCCACTTCTATTACACACTTCTCAGATGATGATGTATCCTTATTGAGAACCCCAACAAATCGAGGAGGCTTGATGCACATTTTAGCTGTCAGTTTGTGTTTATGTTCAAAATAATCACTAATGGCATAATTTAGTGCATTTTCATAAGCCTCTTTGTCCGAAACATGTACTCCCAACACTTCACCATGGATGAAGTCTGGCTTGTCACCTACTCCAAAATGTATGGTGCCATTGGTGCGGCTATTCATGCAGGCTGCTGCAAAGCGAATAACCTCAGTAGTGAACTTACACATTTTATTTTCATCTGATGTATTGATGAAAGCTTTATACTCATGACAGGGTTCAATATAATCTGAGGGACCTGATTCTGTAACATCAAGAATGCTGTTCTCTGTGTATCTACATGTGTCATGGTATCTATGGAATGGATAGGGCTTGCATGGCCTTCCAGACTGGTTTACAGAGCTTGTTGGCTGTTCTTTCCTCAATTTCAACAGCTCATCTCTGGCATGAATGATAAGTTTGGCTGGTCCAAGGGTCACACCCAAATCTGTTAAGTCTGTTTTATCTAAAATTAAAAGACTAGACCCTTTAATGTCCTGTTGAACCAACATATCTGCAAATTTGTCATCCACACCAGCCTCCTTGAGAGCCCATTGTCTCACTTGATGTTTACTCCAATCCTTGATGTCAGCTGACAGATCTTCCTCTTCATTCTAAAATAAAAGACATCACCTTATTATTCCAAATTCAAACTACCTGTAATTATTTGTTGACGATATTTAGTGTTGGGAAATGGGGTGTAGTTAACTCTATAACTACTTGTTAAACCAACTTGTGCAGTATTGTGTGCAGTAGCGTGATAGTTCAGCTGAATTCAAATCTTAGATTTTTAAGGACTTAATTGCTTTGAGACATTTTAAGTAGTTAGGTAGAAACTTACTACATTTATTATTAAATATTTTTGTAACAAGATTTAACAGTATGTGACAGGTACTTGTTTTTAAAAGTCTCAAACTCCAAGGCCAAAGATCCAGTCAACATTCAAAAACTGCAAAGCTGTAATTAGTCAGGAGTAGGGTTGCACGCTATACTGGTACCAACGGTGTACCGCGGTGCCAAAACGTCACGATGCCTACTATACCATGTGCTTTATACAACGCTACTACCGTGGAATAGCTACTACTGTGGAATAGCTACTACCGCGGAATACGGCACCAGGGGGTTTCTGCAGTCACAATATTATATTGACGTTAGTGCACCCTCTCGTGGAAGCAATAGTAGCGTGACGTGTGTGCGCGCACGCGCGTGAACCATTCTTGTTCTCATCGGCATCGTCATCATGGCAGAAGCGTTCCCTAGCCTTAGCTCCGCACCGTCAAATTTAATATTACTTAAGAAGCCTAATGCTAAAAGTTTGACAGGCAAAAGGAGGCAACACATAGATCTGCTGAAGCATCTCCAATGTCATCACCCAGACCTTGCACTGGAATTGCAAAGAGCTAATGAGGTTAGCTAGCAGTTTTCTTGCCGTTAAAAATGAATGAATAAACTTCTTAAAGCGTGTGCTGTTGCTAGCTAACGTTAGCTAGCTAACGGAATGCCTGTCATCAGCTATAAGGAAATGCTTGCTAGCGTTAATGTTGTATGTCGGGTTACTGTAACGTTAGTCTTTGACCCTCACTGAGCTGCTGTCGGCTCCTCGTTATCGTTAGGTTGCATTGAGTTACATTATGAAGTGTTCAAGCTCTATTCAGTAAAAATGAGTATTGGGCGATGGTAAATTGTAACGTTATCATGATGTGTTCAAATGTAATCTTGTAAAATTTTGTTTTGGCGAGAAACTTGAAGGAGAAATTTGTTGATGTTTTTCACAGCAATATAAAATAACAGATATTAGAGAGGGAATTATGACCTGTTTAACTTCCTAACACTAGTTCTAAGCAGCTTATAATACATAATTAAAACTACTAATGCCAAGATTTTTTTTTAATCAAAGCAAATATTTAAATAAAAATACAATAATTTATTTCCTAATCATTTGAATTGTGTGTTTTTATGCAAATAACCAGAATAGATGACAATCCAGGCCCCCCTCGTGTCCTGGATTGTCAACTACCTGACTGGCAGACCGCAGTATGTGCGCTTGCAACACTGTGTGTCAGACAGGGTGGTCAGCAACACTGGGGCCCCGCAGGGGACAGTCCTATCTCCCTTCCTCTTCACCCTCTACACCACGGACTTCAACTACAACACAGAGTCCTGCCATCTTCAGAAGTTCTCTGATGACTCTGCTATAGTTGGATGTATCAGCAAGGGTGTGGAGGCTGAGTATAGGGCTGTGGTGGGAAACTTTGTCACATGGTGTGAGCAGAACCATCTGCAGCTCAACGTGGCAAAGACTAAGGAGCTGGTTGTGGATCTGAGGAGGGCCAAGACACCGGTGACCCCTGTTTCCATCGAGGGGGTCAGTGTGGACACTGTGGAGGACTACAAGTACCTGGGAGTGTACATTGACAATAAACTGAACTGGGCTAAGAACACTGAAGCTCTCTACAAGAAGGGCCAGAGCCGTCTCTACTTTCTGAGGAGGCTGAGGTCCTTCAACATCTGCCGGACAATGCTGAGGATGTTTTATGAGTCTGTGGTGGCCAGTGCTCTCCTGTTTGCTGTGGTGTGCTGGGGCAGCAGGTTGAGGGCAGCAGACGCCAACAGACTCAACAAACTGATCCGCAAGGCCAGTGACGTTGTGGGGGTGGAGCTGGACTCTCTGGTGGTAGTGTCACAGAGGAGGATGCTGTCGAAGTTACATGGCATCTTGGACAATGTCTCCCACCCGCTCCATGACTTGCTGGTCAAGCACAGGAGCACATTCAGTGCAAGACTCATTCCACCAAGATGCACCACAGAGCGCCACAGGAACTCATTCCTGCCTGTGGCCATCAAACTTTTCAACTCCTCCCTCAGAGTGTCAGACACTCTGAGTCAGTAGACTGGCTCTTGAACTTATTTCATCCTGTCAGCAGTTATAACCCATAACTTATAACTTAGATCTAACTGTGCAATACCAATTTTTTTTTGTGCAATAATTCAACTGCAATAATTCAACTGTGCAATACTTATTAATTATTTAATTATTTACACTGGTGTATGTATATATTGGAGTATGATGCATATTGTACAGAATTCTTATTTCTCTTATTTCTATATTATTATTATTATTTTTATTCTCATTGTTATATATTGTAGTATAATGCACATATTTTACATATTTCTTACTTTCGTATTTCTATTTTTCTTATAATTTCTTATAATTTCTCTACGCTTGTATATATTCACTTCTACAATGTGAGCAGCTGCAATGTAACCCAATTTCCCCTCGGGGATCAATAAAGTATTTCTGATTCTGATTCTGATTCTGATAACATAGGATAGGATAGGATAACATTTAGAATTTTGGACGGTTTACACTGTATGTATGTTGTGTATATATGTATGTATGTTGTATGTATGTTAAACACTTGTTTTGCTCCCACTAAGTCCCTAATATTGACTCTGTGATTGTAAAAAAAATAGATTTCTCCGCGGTATCGCGATACTACTCGGTATCGTGATACTTTGGCTGGTATAGTATTGTAGGGTAAAATATTGGTATTGTGACAACCAGGAGTACATAATGTTGTATTACAGCCTTATGAAAGTATACCCAGCTGCAGACTGCGGAACGGGGCGGGGCTACAGATCGAACTGTAATCCCTCCCATTGATGATTTCATTGATTTCATGACAAAGACAGTACAATTCATACTAAGTGTGTGTATAGAGCGAGAGAGAGAGCATTACTTTTCACTCACTACAGTACTCACTATTCAAATCATCACAATGCACAACCGACAAGCATAGTTAACATCAAGGCTATCATTACTGGCTCGCTAGCTGCTAATGTTAGCTATAGATCGCTAGCTGCTAATGTTAGCTACAGATCGAACCTGTAATCCCGCCCATTGATGATTTCATTGGTTTAGCAGTCGACTTCATTGTTTTAGCAGATGATTTCATTGGTTTAGCGGTCGACCTGTACCCCTGCCCCGATCTGGAGCCCCGCCCTGTTCTGCAGGCTGCAGCTGGGTGCTTCTCGCCTTATGGGGCAGCAGGTTGGCTTAGTGAATAGGGGTCCTGCCCATGATTAGGTCTCAGTGAGCAAGGCGATAAATCCCTACCAGCTCCAAGGGAAGGTCTGTATCTGACCTTGCGTTGTCACAGCATTAAGAAG
The DNA here is from genome assembly GCF_046629955.1 of Centroberyx affinis. Classification (NCBI taxonomy): domain Eukaryota; kingdom Metazoa; phylum Chordata; class Actinopteri; order Beryciformes; family Berycidae; genus Centroberyx; species Centroberyx affinis. The sequence goes on along the minus strand of NW_027281483.1, from coordinate 34,070 downwards.
ATATTACTTACACCATAAATACACACACAAACACACACAGGGAGTTCAGAGGTCAGGGTCAGCTACAGCAGCTTCCCTGGAGCTAATAGGGATTCAATGTCTTGCTCGAGCACACTTCAGTAGGGTGGGTGTTTAATGTCACAGCAGCTTGTACCTGGGCCTCCTGGTTGAAGGATGATCTCCCTGATCCCTATCCCACCTTTCTGCTTTGTGTCATATTTTTTTGTATAATACCGATATGAGATTCCAGGCTCAGATGGCTTTACACATTGTGGGTGGCAGTAGTATTTGAACTAATTTTGCAAAGCTGTGTTAAATTGATAAATATTATTTTTAGTGTGTTGGATCAAATATTTAACTTCTTTCACTGTAAAGCCGTTAGCAGTTTGATTGATTACAATATAAAAGTAGCTTTCCCTAAAGCAATGATATAGCAGAGATTTAAAAGAAGCAGTTCACGATAGAAAGCTATACACTAAATTGAGTACATATTAAACAAAAATAAAGTGTAGTTAATTTCAATAGTACTTTACCTTATCGCCTGGGTCAGCCATAATAACCTCTGTTCACGCGTCACAAATTTAGATCATCATCAAAGCTGAAAAGAAGATCAAAATATTTTAAATTATTATTATTGAGTGCAGCCTGGAACAGAAAAGAATAAGTACATATATAGTAGCCAGGCTTTTCTACCAGACCAACTCTGTAATATATTTCCACTATCAGTCCTAGTGCCCATTGGGTATAAAATAAGATTATATTTGGATACTTCTGTGATGATGTATGGAATACTTGCACTGTAGTTACAGATATATTTATTTGTTTCAGATTAACAATAAGGCTACGTTGTGAATTTTCCTTGTCTAGTGTGGGCAATAGATGCACTGTTAGCTACATGAGTCTGCTTTCTGGTGCCAGCTGTGGCTGGAATTGAATCAAAAAAAGAGGGATGTCCGCACAACCAAATTAATTACAAAAGTTTATTATATACACAGCAGCAAGCTGGGACAGATAAAAGGAGATACAAATCTACAATCCTAAATTTAGAAACGCCGACTTTACAAAAAACAGTAGCAGTAATTCTTCATTGAGACCCATTGGACACTGTCTGTAGAGAGTGGATCCAAAAGGCCTCTGTTTGTAGCAGTAAGCAGTCCCTATCACCCCCTCTCCTTAAAGGTTTTACCACCTCCACACCTTGGAATCTCAGTCTGCATACTTCATGGCCAGTGGCATTAAAATGTCTCGCCACCCGAGATTTTTCGTCAATTTCTGATATTGCTTTTGTGTTCAGATAAATGGTTCTGGAAGCTCTGGTCCTTTTGTAAAATTGTGCTTGCAGTACACATTTCAAATCTAGTTACACAAAGGGAAAATTAATTACCATTAAACTTGTTGCATGATAAGCATGTCAAGATGAATTCATCACTTCATCACATACATTATATACTGAACAAAAATATAAACGCAACACTTTTGTTTTTGCTCCCATTTTTCATGATTTGAAATAGAAGATCTAAGACTTTTTCTATGCACACAAAAGGCTTATTTCTCTCAAATGTTGCTCACAAATTTGTTTAAATCTGTGTTAGTGAGCACTTCTCCTTTGCAAAGATAATCCATCCACCTGACACTTTAGTTTTAATAAATTGTTTGTTTTAAGTAAACCTCTTGCGTGGACTCCCTCCTTGTCACATTCCCTGAGCCAGTTTGTGACAAATGGGGGCTCGTCCGGGATCCAAACTCGTTTTGGTAAAGGTTAAACCTAGCCTTAGTGTGACAGATGTGGAATTGTTGATTGGTATATTGGTGACTACTGTGGTTTGTGACCCTTGTGGTTTGTATGCTAAATTGAGTTTAGGTACTTTTTAGCAGTGAAGATTAAAATCCCTTTGGTATTTAGCATTGTGGGTAAGATTTTTGGGAGCATCACACAAGAGATTTTTGTTCTGTTGTTTAGGCAGGTTACTATGGTTACTTTTGTGGTGTATGTTTTTGGTGGATGTCTGAAGGGAGCGGCATTTGTCCCCAATTTGTTTCGTTTGCAGACCCATTTGTTTGGAATTTAAGGCAAGTTCTGGCACATGTAATTGGTGACTATGGCTACATTTCAGTTGGGAAGAGCCATGCATCCCCTTGGTAGGCTGAAGTGGTTGATCTCAACAGGAGACCAACCAGTTTGTTTTCATTTTTAGTGTGGGTGAAGACAATGTCTTCGGAGCATTTCCCTGGTTTCCAGAGGGCTGCCAGTTTCTGGTTGCTTTTTTTTTTTTTTTTGTTCCAGTGGAATCAGTACATAAGTACCCACCACAAGTATCTGTCTGAAGACTAGGGATGAGACTACTTATAATTAAGTGGACTTAGTTAGGGCTGGGGAGCTTGGACTCTGTGGTGGCTATCTTTGATTTCACCATTGCACATGTTCCTGTACCTGTAGTTGTGTTGTCTTTTGGGTTTGTAATGTTAAACATACAATGGCTAGTAGTGTAAAGTAAATCTGTGTCCTCTGTCTGGTCTTGATGGTATGCTGATATTGTCCACTTTGTTTGAGCCTGGCATGCCTCAAAATGGCTAGGGGTGTGGTAGAATTTCCTTTGGTAGGTAAGGAACTAGAATATTGGTGAGGAAGTTGTTACCTTAAATGTTGTGTCCTTAACTTGGCAGCTTGGTCTGGTAGCTTTGGTAATAAGGCTGTGAGTTTTGTAGCTTGGTTTACTCTTTGTGTTGTGCGTCTTGGGACGACTTGGTTGGCTAGTGAGCCTTTGTTTAGAGGAACCTTTGGGTATGCTACTTTGGTTTGGCGCTTATGTTAAATCCAGTTTTGTGTATTTGGTAGCTGGAATTTTGTGAAGACGGAGCATCATGAGTTTGCTTTGTGTAGCTGCAGGCCATGTGTTAGACACTTCTGATGAGCTTTGGTGCTCATTTTGAGATCAACATTTTGATGCGTACTTGGGGTCGGCGGTTGAACTTACTTTCCTGCTGACCATACTCCTCACTTATGTTCCTTGCTTTCCTATGTTCCTGCAAAAACCAGATCTGCATTTTGAGGTGGGTACTGTTTTACATTGTATTCTTCTGGATATTTATCATGCAGTAAAAGCCATGCAACTAAGCACCAGTTTTGTCATGTGACTATTTACTTGTCAATTCACTTGCCTCTGTTTTGCTAGCCGTTTCCCATCCTTAAATTGCTCCCCTGGATCCAAGGTTGCTGGGTGGGGGATTGGATCTGGTAAGGTGGATCGCAGTGGTTGGCGGTATTGGTTACTGTATGGTAGTTTGTGATAGCCATTCCAGGGTAATGGGGACACTTGGTAAAGACCAAGTTAAATCGGCGAATGTTATTTCTTTCTTGCCTTATAAGCCTATTGTATTGTCTTAGATTTTCTTTTTGGTATATTGACTTTGTCTTGGTTTTCAGATGTCAAGGTGGAACCTTGTTCAGAGGGGGTGTGTAATGCCCCTCCCACTGTCTTGGAGGCTGTCCTGGCCAACCTCAGCAGACAATTGATTGACAGTGGAGGGTCGTCAGCTGATTTTATTTCACCTGGGGCCTTGGACTATATAAACTGGCCCATGTGTTCACTTTGGGTGCATTCCATTTGGTAACGATTTCTCCTCGTCTCCTCGCCTCGCGTCTCTTCCTCGACTCCTCGGTCAAAGGTCACGGAGGAAACAAGGAGAAGATGCGAGGAGGCGAGTGAACCTGGCTTGTCAATTGGATAGTCCTCACACCGCCATATTGAACTGACGTGTGAAGCGTTGCGTTGAGGCTCCTCCCACGCAAGATGACAGCTGTCTAAATTATTCTAAGGCTCATGTTTTATCCACATAAAAACGTTTAACAAAGTACAGATTAATGTTTAATTCATCTAAATTATACGAGCCTCTAGTGAGCCTTGTCTACCTCATGAAGGTAGAACACTTTAAAAAAAAATCCCTAATGCCTAAAAAGCGTTTCTGTTTCTGTTTTTATTCAGTTTTTTTGTTATTCTGTTTGCTGTATGCTACATTTTAATTTTGTGAAGCACTTTGTAGCACTGATAAGAAAGGTGCTATACAAATTGTCCAACTTTTATCCTTTATGCGACTTGGATTAGACAACGATCATGTGGGCTGTTTGACACTTACTGGCAATGAAACAAAGTGCTTTCTTTTTATTCCTAAATAAATAAAATTCCCAAATAACCACAGATCTAGCTGTAAGAGCAAAATGTGCAATTTAAAACAAGGAAATGCTGTTAATGTTTAGTAAGAATTTATTCTCATGGAGAAATTCCAAGGCAACACACACAAACACAATTCATAAGCATGATGAATACTGAATGAGAGACACATCAAACAAATGCAGCAAACCAACTGGTGATCCAGAGAAGACACAGAAGTGATTCCAGCAAAAGACAAACATGCCAGCCTTTATGATGAAAATATGTCCTGTCATGGCAACGGTCATTACGCACTGTGACCAGGTTATGAATATGGTGAGAATGGAAACAGAGGTAGGCTACGCCTAAAAGGCAGATAAATTTGCATTTTATTTAATTTTTTTATATTAAAAAAATAAAATAAAATAGTCTCTAATATAGTTGAAAATCGCTCCGTCTGCTGTTCAGCCCGTGCGTCCTTGGTCGCCTCTTCCTGGAGAAACCCCAGCAGCCCTCCCTCTCCTCTTGGCTGCCGGGGGACCCGAGGAAGCCGCGGAGGTCACACATGGGAGCGGGCAGCAGTATCTGATGGCCCCGGTTGTTCATCAGGGGGACAGGGATCGGGGCTGAACAACATATATGAACATTTAACGTATAACCTTTCATTAACAAATGTTCGGCTAACATTTAAAACCTCTGCTATTTCTGTTTGAAGAATATATAACAAGTTGGGGCTACTCACACCTGTGGATTTTTTTTCTGCCAATGTCCGCACGTTTTCTGATGGTATGGAGGTGGGCTTATATCCGCACGTGCCAATGGTTAATTGACTTCACTCATTATTTCCGCATCGAGGATACACCTGAGTATCCTCCGACGAGGAGACTAGAAGGATCCTTCATGCATCTTTTAACCAATTGGAACATCCTTAATGATGGTGGCTCATTTTTGGATGCCAGGTCAGCGAGGAGACGAGGACGGAGGAGGAGACACAAGACAATGCACCCAAGGAGACATGAAGGATCCTTCATGCGTTTTTTGACCAATTGGAACGTCCTTCATGATGGCGGCTCATTTTTGGATGCCGAGTCACCAAGGAGACGAGGCCGCGAGGACGGAGGAGAGGACGCATTTTGGCCAAATGGAATGTACCCTCTGTCTCTCCCTTCCTACAGCTGACATCCACTTGGCATCACTTCCCTTTTGGTTTGCTTTGGTTTCAGCACCACCACAGCACATCAACCACACATCCATGCACTGCTTGCATTGCTGACCATGTTGATCTACACACTCCATTGTTAATTTGTGTTAACCTTAGTTTTAATAAATTATGTTTTTAAGTAAACCTCTTGCGTGGACTCCTCCTTGTCACATTCCCTGAGCTTGTGGCAAAGTAGTAGAGTATCTTGAAAAAAGACATTTATTAGACACTGAACTATGGATCTCACATGACTAGGGCTACAGATATGCATTTTTTGAAAACCAGTCAGTATCTGATGTGACCACAATTTGCCTCATGCAGTGCGACACATCTCCTTTGCATAGAGTTGATCAGGTTGTTGATTGTGGCCTGTGGAGTGTTGCTCCGCTCCTCTTCAATGGCTGTGTGAAGTTGCTGGATATCGGCAGGAATTGGAACACGCTGTCGTACGCCGATCCAGAGCATCCCAAACATGCTCAATGGGTGACGTGTCTGGTGAGTATGCAGGCCATGCAAGAACTGGGATGTTTTCAGCTTCCAGGAATTGTGAACAGATCCTTGCAACATGGGGCGGTGCATTATCATGCTGCAACATGAGCTCTGGTGGACATTCCTGCAGTCAAACTTGCAACATCTGTGGCATTGTGTTGTGTGATTCAAAACTGCACATTTTAGAGTGGCCTTTTATTGTGACCAGCCCAAGGCACACCTGTGCAATAATCATGCTGTTTAATCAGCATCTTGATATGCCACACCTGTCAGGTGGATGGATTATCTTGGCAAGTGCTCACTAACAAATTTGTGAACAAAATTTGAGAGAAATAAGCCTTTTGTGCATAGAAAATGTCTTATATCTTTTATTTCAACTCATGAAAAATGGGAGCAAAAACAAGTGTTGCGTTTATATGTTTTTGTTCAGTATATTTCACTTATTTATCACATATTACCATATTGAATAAGCATAATGAAACATGAATAGAAGCAATAAAAGCCAGCATAAGTCAACTACCAAGATTATAATGTAATCATTAAGATGTAAAACAAGAGTTTAAAAAATGTATATCATTGGTTTCCATTCTAGTCAATTTGTGTCAGACAGGCAGAAAAAAAAACAGTTTTCAGAAATGCCTGGGTGGCCAAAGGTGACTAGGCTACAATAATTTAAAATCTCAAAGGATCCCAAATCACACAAACCTAAGACTTTTGCAAGTTAACTATATAGCCTACCTATGATCATAAAAAAATAATTATATGTTAATTGATTGTCTGGTATATTGATGTTGCATGTAAATCTAATTATGTAACTACGTTTTTGCTTTGGAAATTGAATAAGAATTGGATACAGGTCCGGGCGTTTCTTCTCAGGTAGGCTGTGTTTGCAAGAACATGTCTAAACATGGCCCACATTGAAAAACAGACTACAGTCAGTATAATGAACAAAAAAAAAAAACACACTTACCCATCCTGGCCAAGTTTCTTTGCTGTATGACTATCTGCGCTGTCCTTGTTGCTTTATGATCTGCTTACCAGCCAGGGTTGATGTGACAGCCTTTCCTAAAAAAGGAAATGCAAATTCAATCTTGATGTTCTTGTTTGCCCAGGAGACAGAAGAACAAAACAGTTGGCACAACACCATGTGTCATCACAGGCTTCATGCATGCCAGCGATGTGCCCGGCCCTCATCCTTAAAAGAAAGTAGTACAACAGGTAGTTTTGGCCAAGCCTTGTGACTGTTCAATAAACACAATCCAAACTTAGAAATCCCATAAAGCTCGTCTGGACTTCATACTTTTTTTTTTTTTTTTTTAAAGATTTTATTTTTGGCATTTTATGCTTTATTTGACAGATATAGTGAGAGAGAGACAGGAAGGTATGGGAGAGAGTGCGAGGGGAGGACGTGCAGCAAAGGACCACGGGTCGGATTCGAACCCGGGTCGCTACAGGAAGGCCTGAGCCAAATGGTACGCGCCCTACTCGGTGAGCCATCAGGACTTTATACTTATTGCAACACTGTTGTACCCATACTGACAGAAACTGTATATATTTTAACATTAATCTGGACCATTAGCAATGGAAGTTTGTGTGTTCCAGACCCGGAACTACATGCTGTCCAATTGCACATTGATCTTTGACTCCCAAGTGAACTCTTTCATGATACTCTACTGATACCCTTACGAACAAAGTTGTCTTTTCACTCATTATAAAAATAGCTTCCCCTTAAGTGATGATATAGCAGACATTTAAAATGAGCAATTGACAATAGAAAGCTATAACTGAGAACATACTAAAAATTAATTAAAGTTCATTTCAGCTGTACTTTACCTTCATTTCGCATGAACCTGCCATAATAACCTCTGTTCAGTCACCACAAATTTAGATCATCATCAAAGCTGAAAAAACTACAAATATTCAAAATTATAAATATTTGTATTTGTTTCAGATTAACAATAAGCCCACATTGTGAATTTCCACTGTCTATGTGGGCAATGAGATGCACTGGCTGTATGAGGAAAATCAAGATTTCACTAGTGTGCTCTCTGGTGCCAGCTGTGGCTGGAAATGAATCAAACCAGGAAGAAGGTGTGGTGCCCATTTAATGCACGTTTTAAATGTAGTTACACAAAAGGAAAAATAATTATCATGAAACTAATAAACAAGCCAGTTGCTAGTTGGTAAGCATCTCAAGATGAATTCATCACTTCATCACATGAAACATGAATACAAGCAATAAAAGCCAGTATAAGTGAACTACCAAGATTCTAATTTAATCAAACAAGAGTTTAAAAAAATGTTTTGTTTCCATTCTAGTCTATTTGTGTCAGAGAAGCAGAGGCAACATATAGCCTATGGGTGGAGCAGAAATTGTCAAGTTTGTTACTTCCAGCTGGACAGGTAATATCATTTGGTCTCAAGGCCCATTTAGGTTATCAGTACTCAGGTTATCAAAACATAGTTTTCAGAAATGCCTCGGTGGCCAAAGGTGATAGGCTACAATCATTTTAAATCTCCAAATCAGATCCCAAATCACACAAACCTAAGATAATAATTAGATATTAATAACTGGTTGTCTGGTATATGAATATTGCATGTTAATCTAAGGATGTAATTGCATTTTTGAATAAGATTTGCATACAGGTCCGGGTCTTTCTTCTCAGGTAGGCTGTGTTTACAAGAACATGTCTTAACATGGCCCACATTGAAAAACAGACTACAGGAAGTATAATGGAAAAAAACACACTTACCCAACTGGCCAAGTGTCTTTGCTATACCACTATCTGCGCTGTCCTCATTGTTTTATGAATTGTTTACCAACCAGGGTTGATGTGACAGCCTTTTCTAAAAAAGGAAATAAAAATTCAATCTTGATGTTTTGTTGTTTGTGCGCAGGAGACAGAGGAACAAAACTGTTGGCACTAAATAGCAATAATAAGCAATAAAAGCCAGCATAAGTCAACTACCAAGATTATACTGTAATCATTAAAATGTAAGGCAAGAGATTAAAAAAAATCTTTGGTTTTCATTCTAGTTATTTTGTGTCAGATAGATGCAACATATAGCCGGGTGGGGTAGGAAGCATCATCAACCTTGTTACTTCCTGCAGGGCAGGTAATATCATTTGGTCTCAAGGCCCATTTAGGTTATCAATACTCAGGTTATCCAAACATAGTTTTCAGAAATGCCTCGGTGGGCAAAGGTGACTACAAGAATGTGAAATCTAACGAGATCCCAAATCACACAAACCTAATATATTAACTGATTGTATGAGATATGAATATTGTATGTGAAACTTTTTTTATTTGGAGGTCGAATTGGGATTGCCTCTTTCTTTTTGCAAGAAAATGCCATAACATGGCCCACACTGAAAAACACAGAAAGTAGTCTTTAATGAAATATAACACACTTACCTATCTTGGTCAAGTTTCTTGCTCTTATAACTGATGATCCGCGCTGTCCTCGTCGATTTATCAATTGCTTGCCAACCAGGGTTGATGTGACAGCCTTTTCCAAATAAGTAAGTAGGCTAAATATTAAACCTTGATGTTCTTGTTTGAGGAGGAGACAGTGAGATCTGCCCGTCGGTAAGCGGAACTGATTTCAGGTCGTTTCATATTAAACGAAACCTAGAGGCTGCTGCTGCTTCCTTTTTTTCTTTCTTTCTTTTTTTGGCAATCGATGCTTCTCGAAACTTTTAAAGACTTCCCTTAGTAGACGACCAAGGGAAATAAAAATCAACTGCATTAACCACAATAGATACAGTACAATACAATACAATACAATAGAACTTTTAACACTCATACCTACTGTATGTTGAAACAAAATGTCAACACAACACTGCTGTGCTTCCCATTCATCTTTCCTCTATTGATTATTGCCGTTATCAATCACTGTCTTCGAAAAGAGATTTTGCAATAGCCTATCGTTATCGTTAATCGTTTTCTTTAAATTTGGTATGGATTTCTTTGGTCCTCATTGAAGGTTGTGGTCAGGCATGCAGGGTGTAGATTAAGGTTGGGGTTAGATTAGTCAATTCTTTAGGAGAAAATAAAGCCTCATTTGAGCCGGAAATGTGAATCCACGAGATTCCACTTTGGCAAACAAAGTAGATGCTGTTTGTTTTGGCCTGTTGCACACTAAATAGCACCTCACAGGTCAAGCTAGCAAGCAGCAGAATATGTTGAACATCCGGTGATTTTTTTCAAAATAAAAGTGAAATGTTAAACAAGTACTTCAGCTGACTAATAGGCTATAGGATAATTGTGTTAAATGATAGGCTATTAATAATAATATAATATTCAAATTACTAAAACAAATTAGATTACGTGTTTTCTGACTTTAAAGCTGTGTGAAATATTAAAAACTCCCAATATCAACACAAAAATCACATTAATTTATTAACTCAGCAAAATCGCCCACGCTTCTTGACTGCGGAGTGATATGATAAGACGTGAAACTAGAAGGGCACTCGAAGAGCGCAGACCTCCGCCAAGGTTCGCGCTATTATCCAAGTAGTCCGGATCCGCTCCAAAATTTAATGGGTTCTTCCTTGGCTCATGCTACACCCTTTCACGAAGTTTCACGAAAGTCGGGTCAGTAGTTTTTACGTAATCCTGCTAACAGACAAACAAACGGCACTGAAAACATAACCTCCTTTGCGGAGGTAACAAAGTCGTAAATTAAAGAAGAGTGTGCCCAGGTCACTAATATATATATTAGTGACCTGGGCACACTCTTCTCCTCGTAGCTAAAAGATGACACCATGTCTGACCTGGTCTGACCACAAAACCGTACCATAATTCGTTGCAGGCAGTATCCATTAGCTAGGCTATGTCTGTTTGAAATGAAATGCCAATATTTTTTCCATTTTTCCTCAGGCTGAAGCGCAAGAACCTTCTCTCAAGAAAACATTTTCCCCACACTATTGGCAAGAAATATAACTAACTAATTTCCTGAATAAACTTTAAAATGTTAAGCATATTCCTTTTGTTTATACTTTTACCACTGTCTGAAGGTTCATAGCATATTCACATAACTGAATCAAGACACACCGAAGACCTATGTAAAACAGTGCAAAATACTTTATTTATTTTGAGTGAAATACACTCATCATTACAGTAATGGCAGTCAAAAAAAATGATTTCCATTTATCATTAATCTAAACAGACACGGCAGGCAATACTTTCTCTGAAGGAGTTAAAAGCTTAAACATTTAACTCTTAAAATATAACATTACACAGTATCAAGCAAATAGTATTCATACTGTAGCATGTGCAGCAAAAATCATTTTTAAGGTCTATTCTAGACTATCACAGCAGTTGATATGTGGGACAGACCGACTTGACATTAAACCAACACAATACAGGATTTGTTCATTTGTCTTTTCTATTTGTCTGTACGATGATGTGTGACAATTTACTTTTAACTTGCAAGTTGGCCTGATGACTATAATCAGAAATACATAAATCACTCCTAGGTCTACTATAACTGTATATACACCTTTTTCATTTTTTTTTTCATTACTGGTAATCCATAATTTGCCTTTATAGATCTCTGAGCCAGAAATGTGTGTGTGGAGGAGCAATGCAGTACATTAGAAGCACTGTTTACAACTAATTACAAAGCATATCAGACATGAATCAATAACTTAACAAAAATACAAATGAAACAGAAATAAACAAACAAAAACTTAACAGTAAACTAAAAGCTCAAGAGCATTTTACTGTACTGTAAGTCTTGGGAAATGACACCTATTGCAGTGTGGGGAGACTTATAAACAATCTATACAATTCCACTAATGCTGTAGAGCTTGAATCTGCCAGATGTTGAACCTCTTAGCTCCTGAGTACCTGCTGGTCATTTCAACACAACGTGGTAGCCATCAGTGTTTTCGTCTGGGAAATAGAAAAGACAGAAAACAATGCCATAATCATTCATTAATCATTCCAAAATACCAACAATCAAGGTAGACAGGATGGATGATCTCAGCCTTAGCCCTTGTGATCTCAGCCCTAGCCCTTGTGTTATGACCCAGTGGGGTCATCTATACTGGCATGTTCTGTAGTATGTATGTGTTTTCTCTCTCTCCCTCTCTGTAGTGTAGTGTTTCTGGAGTGTGGGTAATTGTTTGCAGGTGGAGTGTCACTATTGGCTGAACCAGGTGATTGGCGGGGTGTGTCCTGACTGCTGATTGGCCTGTGATGACAGCTCCAGTGATATAAGGCTGAGGACAGCTAATTCCATGGGCTCTCTCTCTTCTTCCCTGCTCCCAACCGGCCAGACCAGGCGTAACCCAACTCCAGTGTCTTGTATGCAGTTGCTGTAGTTGAAGACTCCCTGTTATCTGTAAATACCTAGTCAAGTGGCAGCTCCAGGTCTGTAGGGGTGGGTAGCCTTTTTGTTTCATTACAGTTTTTCTCCTGTTTTGGGTTAGGGAGTTAGGTTAGTTACAATGTTCTTTTGTTTATCTTTATTTTCTTGGTAGGTAAGTTAGACCTGGGTTTTGGTACTCCTTTTGTTTGTTGTTTTGGCTATGCCCACCCTGAAGAGCAAAGAAACCGGAGAATAAATCTGCTACTTTTGAATGTTACACAGCTTTACTGGTCTTCCTTGGGAGTGGGGGAAAGTGGGGAGTCACACTTTTTTCTGTTGTGTCCAGTTCCCCTAGCCTGGGCATAACACTTGTGTCCTGTCATTGTCTGCCCCTGTCTGCTCTAGTGGTCTGGTCCATCACTTCATGTCACTCCCCTGCCCTGCCATCTTGTAGACTTCCACTAGATGTCCTCAGATGTCCCCTCATCACCTGTTCCCCCCCCTCCTGCTCCCACACACCTGTATTCCATCACCTATTAGCCCAGTTCTTCCCTCTTCTCCTGCCTGTTTCACCTCCTGGACTCTCCCCTGCCAGCCAGCCGTCCCTCATTTGTATCATTCTGTCCGTGTATATCTTGTCTTGTTTCCTTGTAGTCTTTGCCAGTTCGTTGTTGAGTTGTCACATGGGTGTTACCTGTCTTGTTCTCCGTTACCCTGTGTTAGCCTTTAGTTAGTTTTGCCTTTTGCCTGTCGGCCTGGTTTTGTCTTTTGCCTTTTTGGATTTGCCTGCCTTGGTTTTGTATGTTGCCTCAGTTTCTTCATTAAAGCCTTTTTCGTAACCCCAGTTCTCTGAGCCGGTCTTGCGTTTGGGTCCAGCCCCCCCCCTCACATTCGTGACAATAAATGGATCCAAAACATGAAACTGTGTGTTGTGAAGTGAAATGCTGATTATAAAAAAGCATTACCCCTCATAGTGCTGATAATGAAGCTTGTTTCTTCCCTGAAGTTCTGCACCATCTGGAATGAATGAATAAATGATGGAATTAATGAACAGAGTTGATTACCATTTCTAAAATGCTATATATATAAAAATCTTTACCTGGAGTTCATCATTGAATACCTCTAAATTACATACCACACCTCTCTACCCCACTACCGTTTAAAAGGTATCATAATTTGTTTTATTTTATGCTATATATCATTTTGTAAGAGCAGGTGTCAGTTTTTTCCAAATGGCAGATATCTCATTTAGGAACAAAACTCTACACCTTGTCTTTATCACCTTCGGTTAGTGTGATGATGATAATGATCGCTGACACAGGGCAAAATGGATAAGAAGCCTCATCTGTGAATCTGACTTGTGGCGTGAAGAGGATTTTATTTGGACAACTAGAGAGGTCACCTGGTGCCGGGCAAGCTCAGTCCATCACCTTATAGTATCTGAAAGGATCACAAGTATTTGCACCCAAGTCTGGTCCAGTTTGTTAGGGGTGTTTGTGATTTATTTACACTAACGTAACGTAACAATCTGAAACCCCCAGAAACAATAGTCAGCTCTAGAGAACTGGTTTCTGCATGTAGGCTAGTTTGCACATTCCTCTGTTCCCTTAAAGCTCGGCTGGTTAATGAGAAATTTTCTATGCCATTGCTTTTTATGGCGGGTCATTAGTATACGTAGCTGGATAGATATAGCTGGTCTGGCCCTTGCTGAGACACGGAGGAACAAATAAAACCTGGTCTCTGTATCTCTGTCGGAGATAGCCAGTCAACTCCACGACCCTGTTCGCCCTGCCTGCTGCCATGGAAACCTGCGTATCCTCATTACTTTCTCTTGACCTCCATTTTGAGCTTTATTTGTTACTTCACCACTACTCAAGAGAATCACAGTGAGTGTCTGAGAATGTTATGGTACACAAAATACCACTCATTTACAAACGTTTCTAGGATTTGAAGAGTAGCTGGTTGTTTGAGGCGACGTGTAGCTATACCTCGTCGGAGACCAGGACGTGGATCCCGGTGGGTCCTTGTCTGTAGATGTGGGTGATCTGCTGTGGGGTGACGCTGTACAGCATGGCGATCTTCTCAGACAGGTCCAGCAGTGTCAGCTCCTCCAGGTACAGAGCGTGGTAGACTGCAGGGAAGACAGGGAGAGAGGCTTAGGAGAGAAACTGAAAATCAGAAGGCGTATATGTATGGATCTCACTGTAAGACTGATGTAAACTTCTCCATAACTAAGTCGAAAATGTTATTCCCTCCTGGTTTGTTAATGTTGTTTTTCAGGTCAGAAAAGTTCTAAAGGGGCGGACAGTCTTGTCTACAGTAGCCTAAATGTGTGAAATAAGTTGGAAAATACATTCTGGTATTTTCCTGTACAGTGACCCATTTAGAAAATTCCCCGATATTCCATGACTCAAATGTGGGCATTGGGATTGGGAGGACTGGGACATACTGATTTGACATAAATCCAACATAAGAGTTGGCCTGATGATTATGGTGAGAATTAAACAAATCATTTGCATTGCTTCATCCAATTAATTGTGCACCTACCATCTCCACCCCCCGGCTTGATGGGAGGCTGATTTCTGCTCTGCTGCTGACACACATAGATGGTGAGACGTGGCTGAATACACCTGGAAAATGAGAAAAGAGAATGTAATACTAGTACTTAACTTATATATTGTAGTATATATGTTCAGGGACTCAGCAAGGCTCTATTTTAGCCTCATGTTGCCTGCTTGAACGCTGAACGCTGAACACTGAACGCTATAGCAAGTAATGCAAGGTATTGAGGAGGTATCCCCCTTACTATGTGTTTATGTTAACTCCAAACTCACTTCAAATAACATTGCATCAATTGTCCCAGTTTACTGAAAAGGGGAAATGAAACAAGTGTTTAGGCAAGGCTGATGGGCAACATTGCCCAAGTTCATCATTGCCTCAGCATTATTGCATTAGCTACCCAAGGAACTTCTCGCTGCCAGGATTCATTGTTTATCACAGTTGTAGGAAGCCTACAGCAGTCTATTTTAACTTCTGTATCTCACCTTCCCTTGACGGTGTTGAAGAGGCGTATGCCATCTGCCGGGCCGCAGATCTGGATCAGATCCTCCCTGCTCATCCTCAGCAGATCAGCACCTGCAACATTCGAAGAAAATCTAATTTTCCACATCGGGTCTGATCTGTCTTCTGCCCTGTTCTACCTTTTCCTCTGTTCTGATGATGGGGGAGACAAACACAGCTATAGAGAGAATCTCCTCCTTAGCTTACTCCCTGCCAAAGGTTGATTCCTCATAATGTTTTTTCTGTGACTGACTCATCGTGAACTGAACTTTTTGCTCATTCTGACTTGTGCACTCCTTGATGTGTTCCACAAATCATCATGGCTTTCTGTGAAGATCTGTTCTGTCAAATCTTAAGGTGTGCGTTTTACCCATGTTACCTGAGAAGCAGGAGAAGAGCCTTGAGAAAGGCGAGAACCTGTGACGGTGCAGCCACTGCTGAGTGTCCTGCGGCGAGGACGATGGCAGAAGGTGCTACATGTCAAAAAGAAGAAGAGCCCTTGAAATGAGTATAGCAGCAGAGCATCCACTGTCTCCAAATAATGGCCTAAAAGGAATAAGAGAGCAACGGCATTAACACTTTCACACTGCACCGTTACTCTGTTACTTACATCAGAGCAGCCGGGCATGAGCAGCTCCCCCTGCTGGTTTGGAGAGCAGTTGCTACAAAAACATGCACATGAGGAAGAGAGAACAACATCGGGGTGATTGGTTGAGGCGTTTGTTCTTACTGCTCTGAGACACATCTACTATTTTACTTATCTACTTATGAAAAGTCTTTGTTTTTAACTGTTTATATAGCACATATTCTGAAAAATCCTGTGCTTTTGAAAGAGCAGATGCCTGGCTGATCTCTTAACAGTGTTGAGTAACATGTCCTGAAGCAGCCATACAGGGAGGTCCAAAAGGATTGCACTGCTGATACAGTGGATAAATAAGCTGACCTTTACTCTTATGTAAACCCAAGTGTGATCCTAGTTGAGAATTTACAGATTTTGCTGCTTTTTCTGTTATAGAATTATTTGACAGTTGGTACAATTCTTGAAACCCAGCCAATCTGAGTAATAAATTACATATTGCAGTCTTAAATTAAATGAGAAAGGAACACACACATCTTTCAGTCCACTCTGACGCTAATCTACAGCTCTCCTATATAGTTCTGCCTAACAAAATTCATGGGATTGGAGCAAACCGATAGAAATCATTTTTGAGTTTGATAAAATGCAGACATTCGGTGTGAATGTGGACTCACCCATCTGTGAAACTGCAGGAGGTTGGTGAGCTGTGGTAGACGGGGGAGGGAGTGCTGCTGCTGCTGCTGAGGTTCAGGGCGTCAGGCCATGGGGAACACTGGGAGAGACGGAGAGAGAGAGAGAGACAGAAAGAAAGGCAGAGAGAGATTAACTTTCAGCATAGCCTACCTGATGTACTTTGTACTTCTGCACACTTTTTGCCATTATTCAACTGTATGTTTTAGCACAAACACTTGAGGAGTGTTCATTCCATTATAAAATATCCAACATTTAAAAATGTGTGACACCAATGATTGCAGGCACAAAAATCAAACTCATTATGGATCATAATTGGAGATATCAGTTAGTTAAATTAAACCCATAATGAGTTGCATTTTTTAAATACTGAGCAATAAACATTTGGTAGCCTTTTTCCCCCCCAGAAACAGATATATTGTATATCTGTTACTGTACAGCCTAACACAGTTTGTTTATCTTCTAGTTGAATGACACACCAGATTATGGCTGAAGCAGACACCACTGAGTCACTTGACCTGCAAAGACACTAAACTTGACACACCAACAGTCCCAATCATTGACAGACCCCAGCACCAAAGCGAGGTTAAACACACACTTTGAAGTTGAACAGCATAAAAAGAGCACAACACATTAACATAGTGTGAAGTACTATTAACTTAAAATGGAATAGAATATACTGGCTGGCATAACGATTGTATAAGTTCAGTGCTGATGAGATGAGATACAATATGATACGATACAATATCCATATATATCCAGAATTTACCACTGTGGGATCAATAGAGTAACGCTTGTACTATTGAAATGAAAACAAAGGCTTTTCTCAAATCTGCTGTAACAGGTATGCAATGAGGCTGGAGGAATCACGCAGCATCTCACCTCTGTTAGCATGGTGGTTTCATGGGACGGTTGGTACTTCTCTCTGTCTTGAAGGGCCTTTTTATCAATCTTTTCCCTGTCCGTCTTCAGTTTGCGATCAGCTCCTTTTGGCTTTCAGAAAAACGAGAGCAAATCAAATGTAAATGCATGTCACAGATAGATAAAGCTACATCACTCAGATGCCATCATACGGCCATATTGTTGCTGTGACAATCTAATTAGAGGACAGCAGACAAAGGAGCTAGAAACCATTTACTTCTGTTAGCGTCTAGTTACATTTCCCCCAATTATTTTGCAATGCATGCCACGTGAAACTATTTTTGAACATTTTCTTGCTTTTCGTTTTGTTTTTAAAATAGACATTTTTACAGTGTCAAACCTAGCTTGAAATTAAGAGACATACATTTCTTCATGTGGGTGTCATGTGATTGACAGTAAGCAGAGCGTAATGTAATAATGAGAGGAAAACCCTCCACTTGAGCGAAATACAGATAAAACAGAACAGACTCTAACAAAGCCAAATTGAGGCTTTGTCTTTACTGTGATGGATTTGGGAAATTTTCAAGCCTGTGGAAGTTGTTTTTGTACAAGAATGAATGGCAGCAAATGGCTTCTTCTGAAGGGAGGATGAGTGCTGATATCTCTAACTACGCTGACTGTGTGCAGAAACCACAGGGAATAATGTAAAGGAGAGGGACAACTTAGATGATTGGTTTAAACTTAAAATTATCCTTTACTAAGCAAAATATGGATTTCAATTCCATATCTAAAATAAACTCAACTTCAAAATGCTAGTACATTTCAGTGGTCCAGAGAATTTAATTCACCCTAAACTACCTCCATTCTGGATGGGCTTGGATAAACAAA
Source organism: Centroberyx affinis (assembly GCF_046629955.1). Classification (NCBI taxonomy): domain Eukaryota; kingdom Metazoa; phylum Chordata; class Actinopteri; order Beryciformes; family Berycidae; genus Centroberyx; species Centroberyx affinis. The sequence continues at coordinate 15,838 of NW_027281483.1, read as the reverse complement.
AAGGATGATGGCCTTACCTTGAAGACTTTGACCTGGCAGCTGGAGGAATGGACGTGCTCCATGTATTCCCCATGTTCGTTCTGGGTGAAAGTGTCCACCTGGATACGAAATGGCACCCCCTTCTCCCCACCATGCTTCCTGGGGGTGAACTCAGTGCTTATGCAGTTGACCTGAGGAGAGGAGACAAGGAGAGGAGAGAAGAGGAGAGGAGAGGAGAGATGACGAGGAGGGGAGGGGAGATGAGAGGAGAGGAGAGGAGAAGAGAAGAGAAGAGGAGATGCTTTACAACTTGAAGCTTGTCATACATGTATGAACATTTCAAACGTTCCACACTACTCTAACTCCAAAGATCGAGCTACAAGGCCAACTTGTCCCAGAAGTTGGTGGGAGTATGTCTGTACCTGGATGAAAACGGAAGCGTTCTTGACAGGATCCCAGAGGAACTCAATGGTGTTGAGGTGCAGAGGGTGTGCACGAGGCTCAGCTATCCCTACCGACAGTGGGATATCTGCAAGTAATGAGTCAGTCAGTCAACCTTTATTTCAAACCCTTACTTAACCAGGAGAATTGATTAAAAACATGCTCAGTATTTCCCCAGTATTGTACTTTTGGTTTCTGAGCAGCCAGCAGCTCCACACTGGAGCGGTCAGCAGTTAAATGCCTTGCTCATGGGCATGTTGACGCTAGTTGGGGCATGTTGACGCTAGTTGTTGAGGAAGGTGAGGATGTTACTTATTTACTTTGCCCATCAAGATCAGTCAATGAATCAATCAATCAGTTAATCTGGTCATTAGTGAAAACATTGGGGGAAAAGTGTGTGCTAATGACGGTTTTCCCACAGTGAATGAGAAACACACACCAAACCCAAATCTGTGTAAAGCCTGACATTAATGGTAAAAACACATGCTGCTGAAATTGACATTTGCTATTGGCTGATCTTTTGTGCCAGGTGATGTCACCACCTGTTGTACTCTATAGAAGGTGACATCACCTGGCACCAAAGATCAGCCAATAGCAGATGGCTATTTCAGCAACATGCTTTTCACCGTTAGATGTCAGACTTTACACAGATTTGGGTTTGGGGTTTAGTTACCATTTAAATTTGACCATTTTTTATGCCCTCAAAATTACAAGCACTCTACAAGCACAATTTTATTCTTGGCAGGGTGGAAAAAAAAACTCTGAAACAGCATTTAAATGATCATGCGCCATCGTATCGGCAGTGGACGACATGACTGGCCGATATCCGATATTAAAATTAAAGCCCACCCATGCTAAAAAAAAAAAAAAAGAAATTATGCGCTCAAGGTACCATAAGGCACTTTGGATAAAACAAGTGGCATATATTACATCATGGGTTGGTGGAATCACACTCACCTATATCCAGGATTCGGTCTCCGGGTCTGCTCCACCTCCATCCCTCCAGCTGCTGGTGCTCCATGTACTGCAGCCGACGGTCATGAAACACCACTCGCACAATGCTCTGTGAACAGGCAGGGCCGGGCGTTAGGGTGGAGGCACAGCAACATGACCGGGGGCAGCTCGCAAAAAGCCAAACAGCCGGACTGTTGGGCAAAGTGCGAAAAAGGCTACCCTCATTCCTTAAAACATACTGAGGCAGTTTCAGTAGGCAATGCTCAGGAGTTGGAAATTCACAATGAATTTCGTCTCCGTTTCTGCCCGTCAAAGTCACACTTTGAAAGGACATCCACAAATTCCAATGAGGAAGATGACACAGTACCAACGAGCTACTTATGGACATCTGAGGATGATTGTTAAAGTAACTTTCCCGATAACAAACAGGGTTCCCACACTCACTTGGACATCAAATTTAAGGACTTTTCAATGACTTTGAAGTTTGGTGAAATCCAAGTACTCAAAATTGGCATGTTTTGGGGTATAAGACATAATATTGGTCAAAATTAGGTATCATAGAGGCCTCCGTTTTTTACTCATGATCTTGTCATGTCATGAAATCCAACACAAATCTCCATCACAAACTCCATTACCTCTGGATTGGAAGTGTTGATACGAGGACAGAGGAAGCTTACGCATACTGATGAATTTGCGTGATATATTTCAATAAAAAAAATCACAGACTTTCAAGGCCATCCATTCATTTTCCAAAAGCCTTAAGGCCTTATTTGATTTTTCACAAATCCAGTAACTGTCAATGCCTGTGGGAACCCTGAGCAAAGACAAAGTCAGCCTTTCAAGAAAGCCCATGTCCTATGTCTGTCAATAGTAGACATCTGTTTAGGAACAAGTGGGTGTCGCTATTTCAAGTAGATGTAGACTACTTAATTTATCTCTTCTCCATAAACAAACAGAAAAAAATGAATAACCCCACTCTGGCATTATGATTAAGTTAATGACAACCTTTTTTAAAATCCTGCCAGGGCATAAAAGAAATCATAAAATTAACAAGCTGTAAGAACATGTAGGAGCGTCGGGCCTGTTTACAGAGGGAGGCTCATGCGTGACTTAACCGCCGGGACTCAAAGGGCCTCGGACTCGGAAACCTCATCTGTTTGCAGAGATGCCACCTGTCTCATTCTTGTGTCGCTAGGCTGCCACAGCTAACATAATGGTCCCGACCAATAGCAGCCTGACGAGAAAGGAATCTCAAATGGACGCACTCATACAAGACTGCCTTCAGCCAGATGATTCTCCTTACTCTTAAGTGAGTGTGTTGACATAAATCTTTAGTTTAAATTAAAGTGGTAATCCGCGACATTCTTGTTTTTTTGGTGCCCTCTTTGGTGCTCGGCGCTCATTGCCGTGGTGTTTCTGCACTGCCCACAGATCACCTGTCAATCAAACAGTGTGGGCGGAGCTTGGATTTTACTGTTGATGCAAGTTTTTCTTTTCTTTGTCTGTTCAGCCCATGGTGGCTATCACTGCTCATGCTAACTACCCAGTTCTTCTTCCTCTGTTTATTCCAAACAAACTGCAAACCGCAAACGCAAAACGCATCATTTCCTGACTTACCAGACGCCGGATGTTTATAACAGAAAATTTTAAAACTTTCAAAAACTGGGTATACAATGAATTATAATTGTATTGTATCAACTAGTGATCACATTTAATTATATGAAAATGTTGCGTATTATTACTCTAAGTTCAGTCTCTTTTCACTCCCATCTGAAATGTGATAACACTTTAAGAAGATACATTGGCTCAACATGACAAAACAACCTGCATGATGAATATAAAAGTAGCATGATAAGAGCAATGCGCCACTAATGGGTTTTATTCATAAACCAATGGCATCTTGAATATACCACTTGTTTTTATTTCAAATAATGAAACACAGCTCTTACTTTACCAGGATTTTGAACCAAAAGCAAATGAATGAAAAGTTAAAACCGGTGATTATAGGCGTCATTATTCCCTTCCGCTGTACTGAAATGTGCATTTTCACATTTGAATAAAGAAACAAGCAATACATTTTATCAGCCAAGTGTGAAGATGTCCAAGTCTTTATGAATAAGTCCCAGTAGTGCAGACAAAAGCAGAAAGGCATGTTAAGACGAACAAAAACGCAAAAAAAAAGGGGGGCAAAGTCGACTTGAGAGTAAAGTGATGTATGTGTGTGTGTGCGTGTGTGTGTGTGTGTGTGTGTGTGTGTGTGTGAGCTGAGCTGTGTGTTTGTAAGGAGTGTGTCATATCTAGGACAGAGCAGAATTAAGTTGGGTGATAGTACCGAGGTCTCCAAGGACGGCACCCCACCCCTGAAGTGGAAGGGAGGGTTGCGGAACCTGTGACAAACCAGGAAATGGATACATATAAACAGAAAAGAGAAGAAAGAGGAAGAGGTCACAAGAAAGTCAAAAAAACAGACATACACAATACCTTTAACCTACCTTTACATATTTGCTGCTTATATCTGTATACTCCACTAGTTTTCTGTTAAGCATACGGATTTCGTAGGACTGACCTACATTTTAAAACATTAAAACAAACCTGATTAAAATTGAAAAATGGGAAATCAGTCAATCAGAAAAGAGGGGCAAGTGGGGGTAGAAATTGAGTCAAATTAAAAACCTTTTTTAAGCCAAATGTCAAGGCCAGCCCCTACAAAACCTTTATATATCTCCATACTAATCAATTATAATGCATGAAATTCTACTAGTACCAGTATCACAAGGCAATATCATAAGAACAGCTAATGAGGGCCCAATAGACTAGCTGTCAATGCTTTCTCAGCAAAGTAATAAAACTAAACTGTTTAAAACTAAAACTAAAAATCCTATTCACAATACATGCCATCGTTACCATGGCAATGTAATTGTAGGTGCCACCAGGCCAAAAGTTACTTGTAAATGTGCCTGAGTGGACTTTCTTAACTCATTTATCAGTTTCTTTTTCATCCTATTGATTTTGAGATACAGTGCAGTACAGATTTACTTGCACTAACTTCCATTATAGTTGGACTAGAATTCAATCCAAATTACAGCAAGCAGGGCAAACTTGCAGGGTGAATAAAGCACAAATAAGAATGATGTCAGAGTTTAACAGGAGAGAAACAAAAAAGCAACCAGAAGGGTTAAATCCAGTGGTTAAGAATAATGTGAAACAGAAGGAGAAAGTACAAAATAGGAAAGAATAAGAAAAAAACAAAGGAGGGAAAAATGAGAAGATGGAAGTCAGACAAATTCACACCCATGGAAGAGCTCATGTTGCTCTGACAAACTAATGATGGAACATCTGATCATTTCATAATCCTGATGTGTTTTAAATTGAATGGGGTGCAGTTGTAGTAAGTCAGTAATTCAAAAGGCGTGTCCCTTTGTTGATGCAAAAGCTTACAGGGGAAAACCAGAAGAATTCATATATAGCCTACCATTCCTATGGTCCAAATGCAGTCAGTGTGGTCTATATGTGTGATCAGTAACAACTCTCTACCACAGACAGAAACCAGACAGCTAAGACTTGAACCTCTGATGGCATCGAATTAGAACATCTGGAGCTGCTTCATAGAAAACAACTGTAAGAGCATCAAATGGGGTGGGAGGGGAATCTCTGCAGGTGATTTAAGTAGGTGGGTTCAGAAGTGATAACACTACTACAGAATAAAGTTAATCTGGCAATAAAAACACAAACATTTTCTTAGTTCAGAAAATCTACTGAACAGCTCCAGATTTTCCATGCTGATGTCATTGTAGGTTCGAGTCTCGGCTCTCTGGTTTCTGGCTTGGGGAGAGAGTTGTTACTGTTCACAAATATTAATTGCAGGGTCCCAAACTAGAGGAAAATATGAATTCTTAGATTCTTATTCCCCTTTAAATAAGGGAACACGGTTTTCATTAGGCTTAGCTTAAGCCTTAGGGCTGTAATGGCTGTCATGTCTAATGATTGCTGTGCACAGAAAGCACATATTGTGAGGAGAAATGAACTTGGATAGTTTGATTTGAATTGCCACATCAGTAGGCTTTAATGAAGAGAGTCTAATTCTGTTGGTGGGCCTACATGCAACAAAATGAGCTCTGATCCATTTAGACAAGGTAGACAGCCAACTGGGAGGACAGATAGCTACCTTGGTTGAGGTAAGTGAGAGTCTCCTCCTGCTGCTTCACAGCCGGCGAGGTGGCTGCACACAGAACGTACTGGAACGGAGTCCTTTTGGCTCCACTTTCTGCCATGTGCCGCACTTCTTCATTTTTCAGGAAAGGCGCCAAAGCCTCTCTGAAAGAGACCAGAAGAAGACGGCAGAGTGGATCATTGATTTAGCAGGGAAGACAGAAGAGGAGGTGATTATCCTCTGCTTCACCTTTTATCTAATCATTTCAGCAAAGGTGCAAAAAGACCATTGTTACTTAGAAAAGGTGCAGCAGCAGTGAGCAATACATTGAGCTAAAGCTGCTTATCTTGCATGATTAATTATAAGATTTTTAAAAGAAGAAAATGCATAGTCTCCAATTTTGAATGCAATGTCCCTTTAAAAATTAACCATTGTTATTCATTTTAACATTTTAATTTCAAATGTTCAATTTGAATTTAAATTATATTAAAGTGAATTACAAAATGGATAAGTGAGCTGTTAGAGGCAACATTACTGTAGAAAACAATCTGTAACAAAATCAGTGTCAGGTCTAAGTAGTAGTAACCCTGCAGGACAAATAAATACACTGACATTTTGTTTTAATCTTCTGTAGCAATAACCTTCTGACCCAAATGCCTGAAATCCACAGGTTTGTGAAACCTGCACAGCTCCTCAACATGAGACTGGCTTTACCTAATGTAAGTAGCAGACTGCTGGTGGTAGGATTCAGGCTGTGAGTGGCAGAACAGCATGTTTTCCAGCGCGGGTCTTCTTGTATCCCAGGATCACAGGGGAAAACGTGGAGGCAGGAGGGGTTTTCGCGGCTTCCTCGGGTTTCCAGTCAGAGAGGTTTGCTGCCAAACACCATTGCCTGTCCCTTATATTCCCCCGGTGATGTCATCAAGACTCACATTAGCATACCTTGGATGACCTTTGAGAGGCGGAGGGAGCAGGCACACCTCCCACTGCCAATGTCCAGCTGGGCTGATGCACTAATAGCAGCTTCACCTGACCAGTTGTTGACACTGGCAACAAAATGGCACTAAAGCTCGACTTTAAACTCACTTAGGGTTGTGACGTTTGGAGGTGACTTACAATAGATTTTGGGGGTCTAAGAGGAGGCAAACAGCCTATCGATTGAAGGTGGTAAATATAATAATAATGTATATTTCATTGCATGATTTTGAAAACCTAACAACACTGTGCAGGTCTGAGAAAAGTCATGGAGAGACATTTTGAATGCAGAGATATTTCAGTGCTAAAATTCAAAACAGCAGTCAGTTGACAGTGACTTGACCTTTCTAGTGTTAAAAAAAGGCCAAATATCAGCAACACAGTAACAACAACAACAATAATAATAGAAATAATTTAAACATGTATGAGTAAAACAATTTAATCTACAATGACCCACAAGGCCATGCTTCTGCCCAGACTCTGGATTTAGCAAGTGAAAAGTACCAGAGAGATGGATGGACATCCTTAGCAGCGGGTCATTTCAAAGTCTGATCAGGTTAATGTTTATCCAGCGCCGCTAAGCACACCTCAGCACTCTGTGGAGCTTGTTGTAAATGAATAGAGGACTGAGCAACAGCACTACATACCGATGCCGCCAGTAGTCCAGTGAGTCCAAGTATAGTATATATATTTAACCTTATATTCACTCTTAAAATCAGATTTTTGAAAAGAATTAAATGCCAGTGGGGTGAAGTAATTTCACTTGTTTCCAAATGCAGCTTCACTTGTTCTAAGTATTTTCTTGAAATAAGTGATGGTATCATGAAATAAAAATGCTGATCAGTTCACTCCATTGGTTTCAAGATGTCATTTACTGTAATTCAAGAAAATTCTTGAAATGTTGAGGTGAAAGGAACTTTGTTTCTTATATCTAGTTTTTTTCTTGTTTTGAGTAAGTAAACGACTTGTTAACAGGGATACATTTGCAATGTGGCATGAATAACCAGAAAACATCCAGGTCAACTCTCATGTCTGTTTATTTCTAGAGCAAACAATTTTTTTTTTTTTACATTGTTGCAAATCTATCACAGGTGGATGTTAACAAAACCCTTCTGTACAGTTTATCATGAAAAACAATAAAATAAAATAAAATATATAAATACAGGTATGAATATTACATGACCAAACGAGACAAAAGAAAGACAAATTATAACATGCATAGTGAACAGTTTGCAAGGAATACCATCTTATTTTCTTTCTGGTGACCGGCAATGTATCAACAGACAATCTGCAGGATCAAGACTTGGTGATTGGTAAAGTTTCCCCTTCCGCCAACGACAGATCTGCTGTACCTGGAGAGCGGCCTCTTTTGAGAACAAACCAAAACTAGTTGGTGATTTGAAACTGTTAAAGTAATGGAGAAAAAACATCAGGTAGAACACAGACAGACAGTTAGAGAGTGTATAGGGCTGGGTATTGTTGGAAATTCTTTCAGTACCGATACTTCCCGATACGTTTTTCTGTATCGTTTCCTTGTTGAATGAAAGCAAAATTCATTATGTGATAGAGCAAATTATGCAACTTTTAGTACATTCATTTACTTTTCTAAACAGAATCAGCCCATACTCTGTGGATTTCCTCAAAAATAAATAAAAACACCATTCAACAAGAGCAGTGGTTCCCAAAGTGGGGGCCGGGGACCCACAGGGGTCCTTGAGAGGGCTCCAGGGGGTCCCCAAGCAAAATCAGGAGTACTTAAATTTCATTATTACTGTATTCTACCTTTCATTTGCTAGAAGCCAGCACAATGAGAAAACAGAAATTAAAAATGACGACTGATCACAAGTTCCACTCTCCCCACTGTTATGTACCAAATCATATCTGTCAATAAAAATCTCATCAGATGGGACAAAATGTTCCTAAACAGGGATGTAAAGAGATAAGTCTCTTTAGGAGTCCCCGATGTGAAAAGTATGGGAACCAATGAACTTGAAGGAGGTTCTCATTGCAGGAATCCAACATATTAAAGCTTTTTCCACACCATTCGATAATTTTTGAAACTTTAAATTTGATACCAAAGATCTTGACAGTGCTGAGATGTAGAATTCTTTTAATTTCAATACCCAGCCTGAACACTTCTACCGGCTAAGATGCTTTCAGTGGCTGTCAAAGTCGACACACTGTTTCGGTCGACTGTCGGCGCTCTGTACTGTACCTTTTCACATATGATCATGGTTCATGTGGCTACACCTCCTCTACTGGAACAATAAATCAGAGATGAGTAATCCGACGATGTTACAAGTGCACTTTAACAGCCAAAAAACCGGGCCCATCAAAGCGGCACAGAGTTGACCGAGTGCCGCCGATTACATGCAAGCTATTTTGCTAACGTGCAAAAAAGTGAGATAGTCAACCTTTTCTCTTTTCGTCTTTTTTTTTTTTTTTTTTCTCGTTATGTAAAATTTCGCGAAGCAGTGGTCAAAAAGTTTATGTACAAAATACTTATTTGCGGATTTTTACGGGTTATTGCAGAAGCTGTGGTTACGTGAAGGGGAAAGTGAGTGGCGGAGTGACGTCATGAAACAACTAATACTGTATTCGCATCATCGAGGGGTCAACAACACCATCGGGGTCCATTTTACTCTGTGTGGATTCACATTTTTCGAGAGCTACAGTGCTGTACATCCCATTCACTCTCCGCAGTCCCGGATCATGAATTGTTACTGTGTGTGTTTGTGTGTGTGTGTGTGTGTGTGTGTGTGTGACGTGAATAAGGCCTGGTAATGTCTTTCAGCTGTCTCGGATCGCTGGTCTCGCTCCCAACACCGAGCCGGGAAACATCTGCAGTATTTACAAAAGGGAAGGACTTCCTCTTCGGACAAAGTCACTCAATGTACTTTAACTGAGCAGCAGCATCGCAGATTTACAGGTAAGATGCCAGAAATTGGCCACGCAACCAAAGGGAGGGGGAGGAGGGGGGTTTGTTGATGAAAGCAGGATGAGCTAAAACAACTAGATACTTTGTACTTGTACAATGTTTTGACGGACAACACGACTTCCCATCTCGGTTTTCAAGCTCAATGCGGGTCGTTCATTGTCTTAAATTACAGGCAACACAATGATCATGGAGGGCCGGGCTCGACTTCCGCCCTGTCCGCTGATTGTGACTTCTGAATTTCAAGATAGATTCGGAATCTTGGCAACTTCAGCTTAACTTCTGTACCACAAAATATAAGATCTACAACGCCAATTCCAAAGATTGTCAGTTTGGTTGCTGAAATAAGATTCTTCAGGTACTTGTTACCTTTCTGAGTGTAACAATCTTGAAAAAGGGGGTTAAAACATTTAGGCAAATTACGAATCAGCATAAAAAAAAAAAAAAAAAGACAACGCTCCCTTGCACAGGCTTCCACGACCCTTCATAATGATCGACAAACTTAAAATGTAAACTAAAAATGCTCATACAGTACGTTGTTTTTTTGTCACATTGTTCCCTCACATAGGATTTTTTTTTTTAAATTACTTTTCAATCTTGCAATATTTGGTTTTCATGCCCCCTAAACCAGACTTTGCCCCAAATCCCACAGGCTTCTTACCATCACTGGGCCAGCCAAATGATATTTCATCCCTAATGGTAATCGATTTGACAGAAATTCCTTTACTGTGCCCCCTTTGCACAATTGCATTTCCTCCAATTTGATGTGTACATTTCAGGGAATCGCTCCTTTTCCTGCCGTGTCAGGACTATCCGAGGGCTTGAAGAGCAACGGGCTTCCATTCACAAAATGCGCCGGCACAAACGAGGATGGGTGGAGGTTGTGGGATCCATAGAGGAAGAAAAAAAAGCGGCTTTTGTATGAAGCCAACAGCAAAGTCCAAATGCGTTAACTCCCCCCGCATCTAAAACCAAACCTCAGTTACATTCAAAACATTCTGGAGTAAAGGAGGGGAGCAGGAAGTAAATGACCGACGGGCTGTCAACGGGTCGCCAGGAAAGAGAAGGGAAAGCGCAGTGGAGCTCGAGTTGTGATGGAGAGGACGGGACGGGGTGAAGCTCGGCGACGGAGGAGTCTGGAAGAGGCACGGCGACGTCCCGGACGGAAGCGACGATCAGTCAGACAGCCATCCGCAGCGTTTCCAACCCGAGCCTCCCTCCATTAACTGTGAGAGGAGACGTCTGAGGAACTGCTGCTATTGCTGTTGGTCGTCTGGGCCCTTTTGATGTAGAGGTTCAGCAGCTTCATCTGCAAACAAGCAAGGACATGAGACACTGTTGGTTTTCTTTCAGTACAGTGTACAATGTAGGACTTCTGGAACCACTTTCAGACATGGATGAACCCCAGTGTTTCAAAATTAACCCTAGACTAAAAGGCATTTAGCTGAGGCTTTTACCCTAAGCCAGAGGTTCTCAGTTGTTTTTCAGCCAAGGACCCCTTACAAGATAGAGAATATACTGGGGACCCCCGCATTCTGATTTGTGATTTTGGGCTATATAAATAAAAATTGACTTGAGTTGTGACTTGATATCAGAAGACATGTCCTCAATTCGTCATCTGATGGTGCACTTCTTTTCACGGACCCCCTGGCAGAGTGCCACGGACCCCTGGGGGTCCCCGGACCCCACTTTAAGAACCACTGCCCTAAGCAAGTTAGAATGAATGCAATAGTAGAATAAGCCTCAATTTCTAGATCAAGTAAAGAGTCAAGGGTCAGAGTCATGTTGCCCTTACAATATGTAGCAGTATTCCTGTGACCCTAGACTTGCCATGTAAGGGAAGTGCTTGGAGAATAACTGAGAGAGATAAGCGCCAAGGAAAGAAGGAATTGTATCATTATTATTATTTTTTTTTCTGGAGAACAGAAAACAGATTAACTGCGACAATCGAGGTGTCCCATTATGTGTCACTATAGAGAACTTGAAAGGAATTACTGACAGATAAAATGATTCAGGACGTCCTAAACTCTACACTCAGTGAGCATTAATGTTTTTCCGGAAGCGCAGCGGTAATATCAAAGCTTTTAGCAGTGATCCACCGGCTTGCAGCAGCACTTGCTCGGCAGTGGCTCTTCGCTCCTTTGCACCGAGCTCACACTGAAAAAAGGTAACCGTGCTTATTCAGCCACGCCGAATCGATACGTAACAGACTCCTGCCAGACGACCGGCTGTCTGACAGAGCATAGGCGGAGGTCCCCCCCCCTTCCAGGTGAAGCTGGCCCTGGGACCTCTACCCTTATGTAACCCAAGGACACATGACCCGAGTGAAAGTAGGGTAAATATGACCCCGCACCGCACAAATGTGAAAAACCGGCGGAAACCGGCTGGGAAATAACAACATGGGAAGACGATAAGGTTCTGTGTCTGTTGGGGTGAAGACAGTGTGCGAATGTGTGTGTTTTCATGCATTTGTGCCATACTGCATGAGGAGTGTGTGTGTGTGTGTGTGTGTGTGTGTGTGTGTGTGTGTGTGTGTGTGTGTCTGAATACATGTACATCTCGAGGCAAAAAAAAAACTTTTCGGCGAAATTCATCAACCACATTCTCTACAAACCGCTTTTTCAAGTAGGAAGAAACCTCCAAATGATGTTTGGTTACATGCCAAAGTGGCTGGTGAAGAAGGCAAATTCCCCAGCCACATTCATTACCAGCTAAACTCATTTTTGACATCGAAAAAACCCTCCAAATGATGGTTGGTTACCTGCCAAAGCATCTGACAGAGAAGACAAAGCCACCAGCTGCAGCCTAAAAGCTACCAGCGCTCAGCCGGTGTTAAAATTGGATGTGTGTGTGTGTGTGTGTGTGTGTGTGTACGTGTCGGGAATTGGAGACGGCGAGCACATGGCGGTGGGTGGTACCTTGCTGCCCGTGAGCTGTGCCAGGTGGGGTTTGAGCTCCTCGCCAATCACAGAGTAGATCGCCACCAGACAGAACACGCTGGCCTTGCGAACGCTGCTCTCTGTGTTGTCGTAGCCCTGCAGAGAGACGAGGCAGCATCAGACACCGTAGGAAGCCGGCGCACACACGCACACACACACACACACACACACACACACACACACCAGGGGTCAACAAGAACGTGGGAGGAGTGGCAGAGGTGAGAGCAGAGGGTGCAGAGTACACGCAAACATTTCCAGGTACAAATAAGGCAAATTGTTCTCCCTGTCCAAATATGAACATGTTGTCCAAATATGCCTTTTTGATACTGACAAGGATGTTTCTGCGCAAACTCCCATGCTCTGAGCAAGGTCGTATGAGTCAGGCCGTATGGATTAGGAGGAGCAGCAGGCGCTGTAGTCTGGTAAAGCAGCGTTCATGCAGTGTCCTCGTGAAAATCAAGTACATTTGGAAAATTTGGGGGGCAAGAAAGAGGGGAATTAATCCAGAAATAAACAAACAAATGCACTGCAAAAAATGGAGAGTTGTCAAGTGATTTTAACCTGTTTCCAGACCTATCAAGCTTATTTTGTGTTATTTTTATTCAAATTATCTCACTGCACTGGCAGATAATCTTGCTGGTTTCAATATACTGTACATGCCAATATAACTTCTTTCAAGAAATCATCATAAAACAATGAAGGAAATCTTGAAACAAGAAACTTTCTCCACAACAATTTCATTTTTTACCAAGTAAATGTCCTGAAACAAGTTACATTCTCCTGAAAAAAGGTCAAATTTGTTGAAACCGGTAAAATTACCTGCCAGTGCAATAAGATGATTTCACTAAAACAAATCCTAAAATAATTATTATAAGTCTGGATACAAGAGAAAATAACTTCACAAGTTTGTCAGTTTTTGCAGTGTGTGTCTCATATTTTGTGAAGGATTTGTCCAATGTTGAGGCTGTTAAGTGTCTAGCAAGAAAAAAAAAAATCAAGCACCACTAAAGGATAGTGGTTCAAATATTTGCACCCATAATTAGAGATGTGATTTTTCAACATTTCAGGTTATTTGGCATGCAACTCCCATTTATGTATTGCTTTTTTCGTGGTCCTGATTTCCCTGCGCAATCTAATCCAACACACACAAAACACACTGTATAAATCTAATAATCTGAATTTATTTTTCTTCATCTGTAAACGCATGGTGTGCCTGAACTGAAAGCCCAGCCTCGCACCTGCAGGAGTCCTGGGATGATGTCGGGCAGCAGCTGCAGCAGCGAGTCCTTGGCGATGCGTTCAATGACTTTGGTCTGCATCTTGATGGCAGCCAGGTTGATGGGGTAGTCGGCCGTCTGCACGATGGGGCAGAGCACCTTGATGCACTGCTCCGGGTGGATGGAGCCCGCCAGGGTGGAGGCCGCCTCCTCGGCCGCGCGCACCACCTACACACACGCAGGAAGTCATAGACATCAGAATAAGAGGCTAATGTACAGTTTTGTAATATGCTGCCTAGAAAAAAGGGGGAATAGCTTCTTTGTTGGCTTGGGCCGATATCTTTCTTGCCTTTTTTGTAGCCTGACTTGCATTTTGTGCTTTTTTTTGTACCCGACTTGGATTGGATTTGTTCTGTGTTTTGGAAGAAGCACCATAATTTTTGATCCTTTTAAACTTGACTTGTTGATGTTACTTTGTTTGGATTAGTGTAGGCAAGAGCAATCATTCTACCTTTTGAATTCCGTTCCGATTATTATTGATCTGGATGTTTCGCCCAAGCGTTCTCACTGTGTTTATTCTGTGTATTTTGTTTATGTTCCATTTTGTTATCGACATTTAATCTTTGTTTGCCCACTCTCTGCACCCATTGCATGTCTGATCATCCTGGTAGGAGGAGCCTTCTCTGTGTGAAGCCCTACTCGAGGTTTCTTTCATTTGTTTTCCGAATGAGGTTTTGTGGGAGTTTTTCCTCTGCCCTCAGTTGAGGGTCTAAGGTTGGGAGGGCGTTGTTTTTATTTATTGTTCTGTGGCTTTTGTGAAGCCCTTTGAGACTGTAACAGTGACTAAGAGCTATACATTTGACATGATAAACTGTAACTAAAATCTCTAATAATTAGACACTGGAATCTACAATCTGAAGAATCTACAGTCCCCACGCTTTAAAAACACATAGTGTATAAATAGCATCTTTTCCCATTTATTATCTTAGTATCTTAGTTTATTATCAGTGTCTCAGAGCTGCGTACCTCCTTGTGGGAGTCTTTGTGAGCCTCCAGGGTTTTCATGATGGTGAGCTCAGCGTAGTTTTTGAAGCGGGCCGGCTGATTCCTCAGGATCTCCTTCAGCACGCGCAGGGCCAGCGCCCGGATCGTGTGCTGGGGGAAACAGCGGCACAGGCAGCCAATTAAAAAAAGACAATATACACTCAGAGCATACATCCCAGTACAAACCCTCCTATTCCATATTTGCAGCCATACCAAATATCCGTACACACTCATAGTCTCCCAGCATAATATTGCTATTGTCTTTTGCTTTTTGTCTCTATAATCTGTAGAGGTTTATGGGTTCGATTTTTTTCGGTGCTGCCTATGCTAAATATACATTGTATGCACTCATGGTACTGTAAGGCACTTTGGATAAAAGCGTCCATCAAATTGCGTCTGTCAGGGTCCATTGCCTGTGTAGCTCAGTGGGTATCTGTATCCACCCCACACACACGTGCACACAGTTTGATAAAAACATTCAGCACACCCCTACCACAAACGGACACACACACGGAAACACACACAGCAGCCCTAGAGAGCGTACATCTTTATCGCCCAGGGTCTCCAGGAGGAGGAGGAGGATGGTTTTAAAGTGTTCGTCCCACACAGCCAGGCTGTCTTCCCGCGTGATCTTCAGCAGCTCCACCAGCGCGCCCTTGCGCTCGTCGGTGCGCTCGTTGTGGTTGGACAGTTCCTTCAGCAGGTCGGCTACCAGGTCCGAGTGGTCCTGACCGACTGCTTCCAGGGGTGGAGGGGAGGAGAAGAAAGGGGTGTGTGGTTAATGGGATATTCCGATCAACATACCGCTATTGACATCTTGCCATGCCACAAAAAATATCCATATCCATCATAACATCATCCATCAGTCATTCAATCTAGCATCAGTCTTAAAATATTATTTTTCTTAAAACAAGTGAAAAAAAATCTACCAATGGGGTGAGAAAATTTCACTTCTTTCCAATGCAAATCAACTTTCAAAGAAATTCAATTTCAAGAGTGACACTTGTTTCTAGAAAATTCATTAAACAAGTCAAACTGCATTCTGAAAAACAAACAACAAACTGGAACAGGAAATCAATTTTTTTAAAATACATTTTTCATTTAAGAAAAATAAGGTTTTAAGACTGAATATGAGATTACATGACCTGTTAAGATGGACATTACAGTGCGTTTGTTCATTATGTCAAGTTTAAAATTTAGTATG